>NC_138028.1:127253220-127360720 GCF_964106645.2 Podarcis pityusensis
ACTTTGCAACTTTTTTATTTTTAGGAAAGTAAAATGCATTTTTTATCTTCGTCCAACAAGTCCTTGTGTGTTTCCTAACAACTATGACTGCTCAGGTAAATAGATTCTTCAGGAAAATAGAGGTGTGCATGGCAATTCTATACAGTGGTACCTCGGGTTACAGACACTTCAGGTTACAGACGCTTCAGGTTACAGACTCTGTTAACCCAGGAATAGTACCTCGGGTTAAGAACTTTGCTTCAGGATGAGAACAGAAATCGCGCTTGTCCAGGATCAGGTATATAAAGAGGAGTGGATTGTTTTTTTGTAGAATATTTGGAAAATAACTATAAGCAAGTGAAAATGTTCACCGACTTCCCGCAAAAGCAAAAATTTCACCTTTCGCTGTTAGGCAAAGATCAAAAAAGACCTGGATGGTCGCCAGATTCTGTGTACAAATCTGTAGGCGCAGACCATCGCCCAACTCAAAATAGTCCGGCATGAAAATCCCCAAACGCGGTTCCATGGGTGACTCTGAGTCAACTCCCTGGGATAGTTTATTGTTGCACATTGTTTCTAAATTTATTGTTGTACATTGTTTTAATTGTCTGTTTTAACCCTATTTGCACATCAGTTTCTAATGCTGTGAGTGTCCTCTGTTTCAGAGGCTTCTACTCTGCAGCCTTTTATAGTTGTTTTAACTGCGAGTCTTTTAGTTCTTACGCTCTTACAGTTGTTTCAACTGCATGTTTTTATTTGTTTTTAGCTCTTATCTGTTTTAATTATTAGTTTTTATCCATCCATTATCCGTATTTCATCTTGTATTTTATTCAGATGTTTTATCCTATGCTTGTTTCTTTGTCCTTATTTGCTCCAACATTTATCAGTTAAAAAAAAAAATCCTAACTGCTATTTTATTTATATGTTTATTTTTGTTTTTTGTTGTTGTTTTTTGTTTATCTGGTCTGTGACCGTAATAAAGTACATTCATTCATTCATTCATTCAAGTGAAAACGCTAGCAGGATTAAGGTAAATTCAACAGCATAACACAGAGTTGAGAGGTATAATCGTGGGGGGGGGGGACTAAATTAAATGGACCTTTATTTTCTTTTGGAATATGCAGAAATTGTGGGAAAATTTAAAGGGGAAGGAGGGAAGTCAACAAATGTTTGACTACAATGGTAGATATTTAAGGATGAAAATGTATATCTGAAAATTTTCAATAAAAATCAATTATTATATTTTTTTAAAAGGAAAATATGTCTAGGTTGTTTTCAGAGGTGGGATACCTATAGCTCTGCAGGTGCTGATGGACTAGAATTTCCATTGTATTATTTTTCACATTGCTTTGTTTTTATTGTTACAGTTCTGTTAGCTGTACAGAGGGCCACAGACAATGAGCCAGGATATGAATATGAACACAAATAAGGTAGCCTATTTTTAAAAAATGTTTTAAACGTTCAGGACGTAAGCTGCCATTACTAAAAGAAAAATAATAATCTGTTGTTTACTTTCATTTAACAAACTTAACAGTTAGTTGGCTTCCCCTCTCACTACCACAGCCAATGGCAAATAAAATGACACGGAAAGCTATAAAATACAAAAGAATGTTCTCAAAATGGCAGGCCACTGCTGCAGGAGGGAGAGAGCAACCTTACTGCTGTTTACTTTGAGGCTTTTTTAAGGGATAGCTTGAACTTTATTATACGCTTGTGGTAGTACACTCAGTATATAAAGAATTAAAACACTGGTGCATCTTGGTAGTTTGGGATCCTTGATATAGAGGTTTTACTGGGACAGGGATTGTGTATTACTTCAGTTGTGAAGGAAACGGCAAACATTTCTCTTCTCTCCCTCGCACTCTGACATTCAATGTTTTGCTTTCCTCATTTGTTAGAACATAAGGTAAAGGTAAAGGGATGCAGGTGGCGCTGTGGGTTAAACCACAGAGCCTAGGGCTTGCCGATCAGAAGGTCGGTGGTTCGAATCCCCATGATGGGGTGAGCTCCCGTTGCTCGGTCCCACCTCCTGCCAACCTAGCAGTTTGAAAGCACGTTAAAGTGCAAGTAGATAAATAGGTATCCCTCCGGCGGGAAGGTAAACGGTGTTTCCGTGCGCTGCTCTGGTTCGCCAGAAGCGGCTTAGTCATGCTGGCCACATGACCCGGAAGCTGTACGCCGGCTCCCTCGGCCAATAAAACGAGATGAGCGCCGCAACCCCAGAGTCGTCCACGACTGGACCTAATGGTCAGGGGTGCCTTTACCTTTAAAATAAGAAACGGTAATATGCTTGAAATAATAAAATAAGAAACGCTAACCATGCAAATGTCCAACTAGTAGCTCGTTGACTCCATGATTATGTGTCTGACGCTAGTCACCCATAGAAGCACAAATACGCCGACACAGTGGTACCTCGGGTTAAGTACTTAATTCGTTCTGGAGGTCCGTTCCTAACCTGAAACTGTTCTTAACCTGAAGCACCACTTTAGCTAATGGGGACTCCTGCTGCTGCCACACCGCCGGAGCCCGATTTGTGTTCTTATCCTGAAGCAAAGCTCTTAACCTGAAGCATTATTTCTGGGTTAGCAGAGTCTGTAACCTGAAGCGTATGTAACCTGAAGCATATGTAACCTGAAGCGTATATAACCTGAGATACCACTGTATTTGGAAAACTCTGCTTTTTCAATAAATTATTTGAAGCCCCACCTGTGGAAATGGTAGCCCCATCTAGCAAATGAAGACTTCTCACCTCCAATCTCCCTTTTTGTCCTCTAGCCTGCCTTGCAGACATTAAATTACAAAACTGCTACCTGAAGACCCGCAAATTATAGCCTAGCCGGTTGCTGCCTTGTCTGATACCCATACCTGAACAGAACAAGAGATCATTCAACCACCACTGTTCGATGACTAGTGACTGGTGAGAAGACCTCCCTCACCTGTGGTTTCCCATCTGTGGTCTGCCAGACAACACCAAGGCGTATTCCATACAGAATGCAAGCAAAAATATTTGTGTTCTCTGAGGTTTTCAATGGCATTAATTCCTTTTATTGAAGTTTAATTGTCTTTTAATTGCTCTTGTTAGCTTTTATGGCTGCCTTGTTTATATTTTCTACTGCTGTCACGTTATTAGAGAAGCTTAAGGGATTCAGTGTTTGCAAATTCCAGTGTGAACAGCCTTGATTTCTACCTCCTGGGGTGGGTTCAACAAGGTTTGAGCTTCCCAAATGTTTTGATGCAAAACATTTGGGAACCCCTGACCCCGGAACCATCAAAATGTATTTAAAACTATGCATTTTGAAAGGGGGGAAAAATACACTTATAAATGTGTATCTTGTGAGGGGGAAAGGCACTTTTTTAAAAAAAGAAATGCCTTTTTGAAGGGGGAGAAATGCTTCAAAATACTATCATAGTGCAAATGTGTGCGCTTTTAAGTATATCTCAGATTAACACAGAAATGGGACAGAACCAACTTGTGGGTAAAATAAATACGTGTCATGCAGGCACATACCGTATTTTTCGCTCTATAACACGCACCCGACCATAACACGCACGTAGTTTTTAGAGGAGGAAAATCCGTAGGCATGCCACCCGTAGGCATTCCCTCCATAACACGCACAGACATTTCCCCTTACTTTCTAGGAGGAAAAAAGTGAGTGTTATAGTGCAAAAAATACGGTATATACAGACGCTTAGCAGACAAAGTGTTAGAAGGGAGAATTACCTAGCCCCTTCAAGGAGTTGTGTTCGCTGATACACAAATGCAAGTCATGCAACAAATGAAAGGAAATTACTTTAACCCCACAAGAGACTGGTTTATTTTTAATGTGGTGAGTAATCATCATCATCAATCACCTTTAATAAATTCAGACTGCATTTATGCCTGGCAGCTACCACCTCATGCCAAGGATTTAACCCGTGTTCCCTTTATTTATGATAAAACAATACTGACAGAACACTTTGTCACGAGAAAATACTGCGAGTGACACTTTTAACATTGTGGGCACTGACCCTGAAACACCTGATTTACGCTGACAGTGCTATGTAAATATCATGAGGGCTGATATTAACTGCAAGTTGGGGCATTGCTTACCTGCAGAGCTAAGCTATTTGAAGCCCCACTGGCTTTAATAGGTGTGTGTATTTCTCTTTTTGTGTATGTGTAGGCGTATGTGTCTCCATATGTGTACATGTATGAATGTATATATGTATGTGTGCAGCCACAAAAGTCATTTGTGTTGGTGCTGACCTTTAAAGCCCTAAACGGCCTCGGTCCAGTATACCTGAAGGAGCGTCTCCACCCCCATTGTTCTCCCCGGACACTGAGGTCCAGCGCTGTGGGCCTTCTGGCAGTTCCCTCACTGCGAGAAGCCAAGTTACAGGGAACCAGACAGAGGGCCTTCTCGGTAGTGGCGCCCGCCCTGTGGAACGCCCTCCCACCAGATGTCAAAGAGAACAACAACTACCAGACTTTTAGAAGACATCTGAAGGCAGCCCTGTTTAGGGAAGCTTTTAATGTTTGAAGTATCACAGTATTTTAATATTTTTTGGGAAGCCGCCCAGAATGGCTGGGGAAGCCCAGCCAGATGGGCGGGGTATAAATAACAAATTATTATTATTATTATTATTATTATTATTATTTGCCATCTCCACTCTCTGCAAGATTCAAGGGGGTTCCAGGCACTCACCCAGGGTCTGTGTTCCTTTGGGAAATTGAGACATGGTGGAGACTGCCGTAGCTTTAAGAAATATGGTTTATTCACCTATTTACACCTTCGGTCTGCATGGAGGGAGTCCAGAGCTTATTGTCATTTCAAGAGGGGCTTGTACCCCACAGCAGTGCAGCCCTGGAGTCCAAGGCATCTCTCCCAGCCAACCTTCAGCCAGCCTGCCCAAGATGGATCCAAGTCTTTCTTCTTCCTCCCAAAACACCTTACTCTCAAAACTCCCCTTTCCTGTCGCCTCACACCCAGTTACCCTGGCAACCTTCCAACCCTGTCTCTGTTCACACCTCAGGGCAAGGGAGAAGGAGTTCTCTTGCATTGTCAATGGCTCTCAGTGGCCCTATATTGTTTCTTAATGACCCTAGCTTGGCCAGGTTGTTTTGCACAGGCTAGCCCAGGAATTTCTCTGCAGCTGGTATTTCTCCCTTCACATTCCAAATACAGTCGTACCTTGGTTCTCAAACAGAATGTGTTTCGGGAGTCCGTTCGACTTCCGGAACTGTTCAAATACCAAGACGTGGCTTCCGATTGGCTGCAGAAGTGTCCTGCAGCCAATCGGAAGCCACGGAAGCCGTGCCAGATGTTCGGCTTCCGAAAATTGTTCAAAAACCAGAACAATCACTTCTGGTTTTAGATCGTTCGGGAGCCGAAATGAACGAGTTCCAAGGCGTTCGGCAACCAGGGTATGACTGTAATCAAAACCCTACCATTTATTAATCTCTAGGGTTTAGCCCCCACAAATATATAACAGTATCTATCAATCGATCGATCTGTCAATCGATCTACTATTAGCCTGACTCTGTGAAGGAAAGAGTTGCTCTCATACCATTAAAATCCGATGTTTGCTTCCTATTAACCCCACCCAAGGGACCATAGCTAAGCCCTATGGCAAGGGAAGCCAAGATAGTGCTGCCCAGGTGTTGTTTGCCTCCAAATTTCATCAGCTCCAGCAGAATGGACAGTGGTCAGAGGTGATGGGAGCTGTAGGCCAGCTGTTTTCCTTTGTCCGTGTGGGGTTTTGTTTTTCCTACCGGAACCACACCAAGGGCATAAAAACGACAAGGGGAGAGTTGCTTAATTCTTTCAAAATCACACCTCTCAAGAAGCTCTCCTCCTAACTTTCCCTCTGTGGCTCAAGAAGATGGGAGCAACTTGACAAGTCCCAGGAAGAACAGACGGGAAGCCTCCATCCCATAGACAGGAATTCAGCAACTGAGGCAAGTGCCTCATTTTGCCTAATGGTATTACTGACCTTCCATGCTCCCTTGCATAATATTAAAGGTAAAGGGACCCCTGACCATTAGGTCCATTCGTGGCCGACTCTGGGGTTGCGGCGCTCATCTTGCTTTACTGGCCGAGGGAGCCGGAGTACAGCTTCTGGGTCATGTGGCCAGCATGACTAAGCCGCTTCTGGCGAACCAGAGCAGCACACGGAAACGCCGTTTACCTTCCCGCCGGAGCGGTACCTATTTGTCTACTTGCACTTTGCCGTGCTTTCAAACTGCTAGGTTGGCAGGAGCTGGGACCAAACAACGGGAGCTCACCCCGTTGCGGGGATTCGAACCGCCGACCTTCTGATCGGCAAGTCCTAGGCTCTGTGGTTTAACCCACAGCGCCACCCGCGTCCCTTGCATAATATTGTAACAATGCATCAATGCATATTCATCTCTGGTTTTTATACGTGCCATATTTACATTTTTTAAGCTACCTGCCCGCCGGGGTGGAGTTCACAAGATGAGGCAACTGCTTCTTTTTTCACTTAGATGTTTGAGCGTCATTACCATTGACTTGCACCAGTTAAACACTATTTATAATCCTATCCCCCCAAAGCATTGCTAAAGTCAATAATCCCAGTAGTCCCTTCCCCTTTATCTCAGAGAATAATTAACCTCTGAGCAAAGCAACCGAGAAGAAAATGCTACTATTCAAAAGGAGTGGCCAGCTCAGGGACTCTTGACTATTGCATAGCTTGGTCTGGAGACAGGAAGGTCTATGGAACTTTCTGGAACCTCGGAAGGAAGCACGCAGAACCCCATTATGACTCTGAAATATTACCTGTGAGTTGTGGGAATTAGAAAGAAAGCTGAGATGCCAAATGACTATGTTGTTGTTTGGTCGTTTAGTCGTGTCCGACTCTTCGTGACCCCATGGACCAGAGCACGCCAGGCACTCCTGTCTTCCACTGCCTCCCGCAGTTTGGTCAAGCTCATGCTGGTAGCTTCGAGAACACTATCCAATCATCTCATCCTCTGCCGTCTCCTTCTCCTTGTGCCCTCCATCTTTCCCAACATCAGGGTCTTTTCCAGGGAGTCTTCTCTTCTCATGAGGTGGCCAAAGTACTGGAGCCTCAGCTTCACGATCTGTCCTTCCAGTGAGCACTCAGGGCTGATTTCCTTCAGAATGGATCGGTTTGATCTTCTTGCAGTCCATGGGACTCTCAAGAGTGTCCTCCAGCACCACAATTCAAAAGCATCAATTCTTCGGCGACCAGCCTTCTTTATGGTCCAGCTCTCACTTCCATACATCACTACTGGGAAAACCACAGCTTTTACTATACGGACCTTTGTTGGCAAGGTGATCCAAATGGCTATAGCTCTCCTTAATTCAGCTGTGGATAGATTCCATTATGATTGTCTTAGGCAAACAGGAAACTGCCTTACACTGAGCCATAGAACCATGGAATTGTACAGCTGGAAGGGACGACAAGGGTCATCTAGTCCAACCTCCTTATCTGGCTCTCAGGATCTAGCAAGAGGACATTTCCCTCCCACCTGGAAATGCCAGGGACCCACCTTGTCTTTTGCACACAAAGCATACCACTGAGCTTTTCCCTTCTTCCTATCACATGGTGCCTTTGCACTAGAAAGACTAAAGTGAGCATCCTTTCAAAAACCTCATCAAGTCAAGCTGAAAACTAGTCTCAGGTCTTCTCCTTCAGAAAGGCTGACGTATGAGGAGCAAAACAGAAGCTAAAACACACCTTCTAGATTAGCCTCTGTAGACCATTTGATGAAACGGCAACCTCCTGGTACCTTGCACTCTAGTTTTGACAGATTAGAGTAATAATAATAATAATAATAATAATAATAATAATAATAATAATTTATTATTTATACACCGCCCATCTGGTTGGGTTTCCCCAGCCACTCTGGGCAGCTTCCAACAAAACACTAAAATACAATAATCTATTAAACTTTAAAAGCTTCCCTAAACACTGCTGCCTTTAGATGTCTTCTAAAAGTTTGGTAGTTATTTTTCTCTTTGACATCTGGTGGGAGGGCGTTCCACAGGGTGGGTGCCACTACCGAGAAGGCCCTCTGCCTGGTTCCCTGTAACTTGGCTTCTCGCAGCGAGGGAACCGCCAGAAGGCCCACAGCGCTGGACCTCAGTGTCCGGGCAGAACAATGGAGTAGATTTTATCTGGTTTTAATCTGCACTGACAGGTGGAGCTTTCAGGTGAGGTGAGGCTCACCATTATCAGCAGCAGTTGCACAAACACTTTTCCTCCTTGAGGTTTTTGTTTGATGGCTGCAATGGATGTGTGGCCATGATTTTGCATTTTCCACAAATGCCCTGAATATTGCATTGTTTTGATATGTTGTTGGGGCAGGGGGAAGATGGTGGCCTCCACACACAAAAATTGTGGGCAATATTTTGGGGGGATTCTGTAAATTGTTGTTTTTTCCCTAGGGAAGAGAGAGAAAGAAAGGGAAATCTCAGAAATTGTCTCAGGAAAATGTCTCCTGAGAAATTCCAGCTCCGCTCTAGATTTAATTGCAGTTGATTCCTCGAGGCTTCCTTAAAGCTTCATTGAAGACTTAACTGCAGCAGATTCCTTAAGGCTTCAATGTAAAGAAATAGCAATAGACTGTAAACAGAGATAGCAGCACTGTCAAGGTTAGAATTCCCAGCTACCTATTTACCCAAACGACTCATGTTACTTAGTAATTACTAACACTACTGTCCTCAAATCCCTTTGCTTCGCCCATCCTACCTATTGCCCAGGGGGATGCCAAAGTTAGTATCATTTTGAGTACCAATAATTTGTGAAGCAAGGGATATACACATATCAAAAAAGGAGGGAGAAGGATAAGGAAATGGTGAAAAAGAACACATTATGAAGTGCAAAAAGAAAGCACTGAACATTGTGAAAAAAATTCACAATGCTTTCTAATTTGGACATCCGTTTTAGAAAATATTCTCCTTAAACTGAAATTCAAGAGGAGTGACAGACAGGTAGGGCTGAGCCAAAATTTCTCAGAAAATAATTTTCCGGCAACTTTAGGAGTGTTTCCTCATCACCTCACCCCAGAAATTTCCTGAAACTGTTGGAGAATTACAGTAACTCCCCAGAAAACACCAGATGAAATGGCTTCCCCAATTTCACCGTCTGTGAACTGTGAGCACATAAATAATATTGCTGTAGGGAACCATGGGATCAAACCCTTGTCCTTTCAAGTCCTTCTCTCTTGGCTTCCATTATTAAGGCTGTGCACTAGATTCAGCCAAAGCTCAAACCAAATTAAGCCAATTTTTTTGGGGGGGGATTCAGACTTGAGTCAGGTCAACGCAGCCCTGGGTCAAGGCTGCCCAGAGTGACCCACAAATGTCAGAAGTGGTGGGGTGCAGGACAATGTGACACAGCATCCTACAGGATTGAACCCTCCTACTCTTGGATGCAGGAGTAAAACATACGCAGTGTCTTTTCTGTCCTAGTCCTCTCTTGACAATCAGAGTTTACAAACCTTAATTAAACTTTAGCTCAGCACCAGATCCAAGGCAGGTGGTCTCTGAGTCAGTGTGGATCAGGTTGGGTGGGGGCTGTACACAGCCATATCTATTACTTCCTCCACCCACTATTATAAACTAACAATATGGCTTCATCCAAAATTAAGGTAAAGGTAAAGGGGACCCCTGACCATTAGGTCCAGTCGTGGCCGACTCTGGGGTTGTGGCTCTCATCTTGCTTTATTGGCTGAGGGAGTCGGCGTACAGCTTCCGGGTCATGTGGCCAGCATGACTAAGCCACTTCTGGCGAAACAGAGCAGTGCACGGAAACGGCGTTTACCTTCCCACTGGAGTGGTGCCTATTTATCTACTTGCACTTTTGGGGTGTGCTTTTGAACTGCTAGGTTGGCAGGAGCAGGGACCGAGCAACGGGAGCTCACCCCATTGCGGGGATTCGAACTGCCGACCTTCTGATCGGCAAGTCCTAGGCTCTGTGGTTTAACCCACAGCGCCACCCACATCCCTGCAAATTTACCAGAATTTCAAATCCAAAATTACCAGAAGTCATTTTCCGAGGGGGGGAAAAGTGCGAGAGAAAATTACCTCCAACACGCCCTTAAAAATTCTGTTGACAAAATGCCCTCCCCAAATTTCACCACCTACAAATATGACAGAGAGGCCATTTTTGTTCGGTCTTAAGCACAAGGCAGAGTGATCCCATGAAACAAACAAACAAACAAAGCAATGCAACGGAGGAAATCTACTCATTCCTACATGATCCATCTCATCGGTCAGAACAACTTTCCCAACTTTCAAACTTTAATCTTCTGCAGATTTGTGACTTCCAAGGAAAACTGCAATTTGAGCTCAGATGATTAGGAAAGCCAAAAGGCATTGTTTTAGTTTTTGCTGCATTCAAATCCAGTTTGTTTTCTTGGATCCAGTCTGTCAAAATCTTTTTGCAGTTCAGTCGTTATGTGAGAAACAGATTTGCCATTAAAATGCACAGTCGTGCCATCTGCATAAGAGAAGTATGGAACAGTAATGACATATCCATGCAAAAGAGAGAAAAAAATCATTAATAAAAAGAGAAAGCAGGAATGAGTGACACCACTCTAGGAGGAGAAGGAGAGGATGTAACACTGACACCTTTGACTGACAAAGAGAGGAGGGAGACAGATTGGTGTCTGTTGGATAAGAGTTGGCTCCCTGACAGAAGAGAGACTGAAGCACAGGGAACCTGCCTCCTCCAGAAAGAAAAACGCTAAGGGGCATCGGGCTAAAAGTTTCTTCTAAGCTGAGAAGATTTGCTTTTGCTGAGTCACACTCACCTGTCGCTCATCCAAAGTCTGCTTCACTTTTTACCATCACTACGGTTAGAGCTGCCATACGTCTGGGTTTTCAAAGGCTCAACAACTTTCGGGGGGGTCTTGAAATATGGCAAGCCTAACTATGGTGGCATTTCATAACATTTCATTACACGGGATCAGAAGGTCGGCGGTTTGAATCCCCGCGACGGGGTGAGCTCCCGTTGCTCGGTCCATGCTCCTGCCAACCTAGCAGTTTGAAAGCACACCAGTGCAAGTAGATAAATAGGTATCACTCCAGCGGGAAGGTAAACGGCGTTTCCGTGCGCTGCTCTGGTTCGCTAGAAGCGGCTTAGTCATGCTGGCCACATGACCCAGAAGCTGTACGCCGGCTCCCTTGGCCAATAAAGCGAGATGAGCGCCGCAACCCCAGAGTCGGCCACGACTGGACCTAATGGTCAGGGGTCCCTTTACCTTTAACTATGGTGGCATTTCGTAACATTTTATTAGACGGGATCAGAAGGTCGGTGGTTCAAATCCCCGTGACGGGGTGAGCTCCCGTTGCTCGGTCCCTGCTCCTGCCAACCTAGCAGTTCGAAAGCACGTCAAAGTGCAAGTAGATAAATAGGTATCACTCCAGCGGGAAGGTAAACAGTGTTTCCATGCGCTGCTCTGGTTCGCCAGAAGCGGCTTAGTCATGCTGGCCACATGACCCGGAAGCTGTACGCCGGCTCCCTCGGCCAGTAAAGCAAGATGAGCGCCACAACCCCAGAGTTGGCCATGACTGGACCTAATGGTCAGGGGTCCCTTTACCTTTACCGTTTATATCCTGCTCTTTCTCCTCCCACCAACCCAAAAGGAGCCAAGGGCAGCAAGCACTAAAGTGTAATTAAAAATAAAATAATGCATTGTAAACACTTAGGAATAGTTAATGTCAGGCTTCAGGGAATCGACTTCCTCCCCCGTGGCAGTAGATAAAAAGATCAAACGAAAGGAATGTCTTACCAGTTAGAGTCTTTAATAATCGCAGCCAGAGAACAAAGAACACATCTCCTAGAAATGGTGGTGCTCCCAATTAAGGCTCACACCCTCTTCCATTCCTATTAATCCACGTCCCTCCTATGTCTTGTAATCTGAGTTTGTACCCTCTGTACTTTCTGTTCTGAGACTTTCTGAGCTCTTCTTGACCTTGGGCTCAGCGGAGGAATGCTGTCCAGAGACTGTGAATCTGTTAACCCTGTCTCTTCCAGTGCTTCTTCTCATAGCTGTTCCCCATCCAGTATTCCCCAGCTTCTGCCTTCTGAACTATGCCCCTCTGCAAACCACTGTTCCAAATCTATACTGTCCTCTTGCTCCTGGGAAGATTCAGGATCAGGGAGAGGGGGTGGCTCCCACCATTCCTCTTCAGTGCAGCCCTCCTCAGCACAGTCCCTGACAGTTAAATACATTATATAGCACCCTGAAGAAGCAATGGTCACCCAAAAGGCAATATGCCAATCAGACAAAAATAAATAATAAATAAGGTAGACAAATTACAGGGGGCTGGACTAGATGACCCTCAGCCCCCTTTTGACACTACGGTTTTATGACTGTGAAATATGGACTGGCTACTGCTTAAAGGAAGGGCCTTCACTCAGTGGTAGAGCGCATGCTTGTTATGCGAAAGATTCCAGATTTAATTCCATACCCTCCAAGTGTCCTGATTTTCCAGGGACAGTCCTGGAATTACCAAAGCCAATCCTGGCTTCTGATTTGATTCTGGAATGTCCCTGTTCCCCCCCCCCAGTGCCGCTGCTGTCGAGTATGGGGAGGAGAATGAGTCAGCACTGGTATTATTATTATTATTATTATTATTATTAATTATTATTATTATTATTATTATTACTTATACCCCACCCATCTGGCTAGGCCTACCCAACCACTCTGGGCAGCTTCCAGCAGAACATTAAAAACACAATAAAAGATCAAACATTAAAAATTTCCCTAAACAGGGAGGGCTGTCGTCAGATGTCTTCTAAAAGTCATATAGTTGTTTATTTCCTTGACATCTGGTGGTAGTACCGAGAAGGCCCTCTGCGTGCTTCCCTGTAACCTTACTTCTCACAGTGAGGCAAATGCCAGAAGGCCCTCAGAGCTGGACCTCAGTGGGGGCTGAACGATGGGGGTGGAGACGCTCGTTCAGGTATGCTGGGCCAAGGCCATTTAGGGCTTTAAAGGTCAGCACCAACACTTTGAATTGTGCTCGGAAATGTACTGGGAGCCAATATAGGTCTTTTAGGACTGGTGTTATATGGTCTTGGCAGCCACTCCCAGTCACCAGTCTTGCTGCCGCATTCTGGATTAGTTGCAGTTTCCGGGTCACCTTCAAAGGTAGCCCCATGTAGAGCGCATTGCTGTAGTCCAAGCGGGAGATAACTAGAGCATGCACCACTCTGGCAAGACAGTCTGAGGGCAGGTAGGGTCTTAGCCTGCGTACCAGATGGAGCTGGCAGACAGCTGCCCTGGACACAGAATTGACCTGCACCTCCATGGACAGCTGTGAGTCCAAAATGACTCCCAGGCTGCGCACCTGGTCCTTCAGAGGCGCAGTTACCCCATCGGCTTTAGATCCATTTCAGTCCAGTTTCCATCCTGGTTTTGGGACCGAGACGGCTCTGGTTGCCCTAACAGATGATCTTCGTAGACAACTGGATCGAGGCGGGTCAGGACTACTGATCCTTTTAGACTTGTCAGCAGCCTTTGACATGGTCGATCATGATCTTCTGGACCACCGCCTCGCCGACGTGGGGATACAAGGCATAGCCTGTAACTGGCTGTGCTCTTTTATCTCTGGTTGTGGACAGAGGGTGGCACTAGGGAGGGAAATGTCGCCGTGCCACTCCTTGGTGTATGGAGTGCCGCAGGGCGCAATCCTCTCCCCGATGCTTTTTAACATCTTTATGCGCCCCCTTGCCCAGATTATCTGGAGCTTTGGGCTGGGCTGTCACCAATATGCTGATGACACTCAGCTCTATCTGCTGATGGATGGCCACACCGACTCGGCCCCGAACACACTGACCAGATGCTTGGAAGCTGTGGCTGGATGGTTTCGTGGGAGCCGATTGAAACTAAATCCTTCGAAGACAGAGGTCCTCTGGCTGGGTCGGGATGTTATGGGGATGAGGGACCAACTGCCTTCTCTTGCGGGGGCCCAATTAGTGCCATTGCCTTCCGTTAAGAGTTTGGGTATAATCCTTGACGCCTCCCTTTCTATGGAGGCGCAGGTTACAGCAACAGCCAAGGCAACATTTTTCCACCTTTGCCGCATCAAGCAGTTGGTCCCTTACCTTTCCTGCCCCGACCTGGCCACAGTGATCCATGCAACGGTCACTTCCAGGCTTGACTACTGTAATTCGCTCTACGTGGGGCTGCCCTTGAAGCTGTCCCAGAAACTCCAGTGGGTGCAGAATGTTGCAGCGAGGCTCCTCACGGGGTCTCTACCATGGGAGCATATTCACCCAGTGCTTTTCCAGCTGCACTGGCTCCTGGTGAAGTACAGGGTCAGATTTAAGGTGCTGCTTTTGACCTTTAAAGCCCTTCACGGCCTAGGACCCTTGTACCTACGGGACCGCCTCTCCCGGTATGCCCCACGGAGAGCCTCAAGGTCCATAAATAGCAACACACTAGTGGTCCCGGGCCTAAGGAAGTTAGATTAGCTTCAACCAGAGCCAGGGCCTTTTCAACACTGGCTCCGGCCTGGTGGAACGCTCTGTCTCATGAGACCAGGGCCCTGCGGGATCTGATTTCTTTCCGCAGGGCCTGTAAGACAGAGTTGTTCCGCCTGGCCTTTGGCTTGGAGCCAATTTGATTCCCTCCCTCTCTTTCTTTTTTCTTTTCCTTTCTCCTCCTGCAATGAAGCTACATTTTAATATTTTAATGTTTCAATATTTTAATGTTGTATTTTAATTTTGTTTTTAAGTTGTAATCATTCAACTTGGCTGGGGAGGGCGGGGTATAAATAAAAATTATTATTATTATTATTATTATTATTATTATTATTATTATTATTCAGGACCAGGGAGTCCTCCACACCTGCCTGCCTCCTGTCTCCCCAAAACAGTACTTCTGTCTTGTCAGGATTTAACCTCAATCTGTTAGCCACCATCCTCCAACCATTTTGAGTAACAACTGCATCTGTGAGAAAGCATCCCATTGTCTCTCTATGGTCTCCTGTCTCCGCCTGTCTCCTTCCCAGTGCTGGGCAAGTGCTAACTAGGCTTTGGAAAGGGGAGGAGAGACTCTAGGACCCTTTCAGAACCTTCACACCTCCTTTCTAAAGCAAGTAGGCTTTGGGAAGGAGGCGGGAAGGTGGCCTCTCAGCTCAGCTCCCTGTGTGGGGGAACTGGTTGCGCTGCCCAAACCCACCTCTGTCTACAACTACTTTCTACTGATGGCCAATTCTCCTGCACCTACAAAAGCACACTTTGAAGGTCACCATAGAAAGGGGTATCCTAAAAGCAGAGAGGGACGCGGGTGGCACTGTGGGTTAAACCACAGAGCCTAGGACTTGCTGATTAGAAGGTCGGCGGTTCGAATCCCCAAGACGGGGTGAGCTCCAGTTGCTCGGTCCCTGCTCCTGCCAACCTAGCAGTTCGAAAGCACATCAAAGTGCAAGTAGATAAATAGGTACCGCTCCGGCGGGAAGGTAAACGGCATTTCCATGCGCTGCTCTGGTTCGCCAGAAGCGGCTTAGTCATGCTGGCCACATGACTCAGAAGCTGTACGCCGGCTCCCTCGGCCAATAAAACGAGATGAGCGCCGCGACCCCAGAGTCGATCACGACTGGACCTAATGGTCAGGGGTCCCTTTACCTAAAAAAAGCAGAGGATGACAGACCAGGCAGAGAGGCATCTCTGCGAAGTCTATGCATTATTACACTGCGCAACACAACTGGCGCATGAATCACAGTTCCTTTTGCTATCTTTTTTTTAAAAATGGAAGCTTCTTTTATAAACCATTTTACGTTTATTTCAGACCGCAACCCTAAACCTATTCGCCGGGAAGTAAGTTACCACTGAGCTCAGCCGGGCTTACTTCTGAGTAAACATGTTCGAGCCTCGGCTTCAAATATTCAAAGGGGAGGGATGTCGCTAGGAAACAATTACTACAGGCAAAGTGCCACTGGTCTCAAGGTTATGACAGTATTTAAAAATACAACAAAATATTACAAGTGGGTACAAATGTTTTGCAGCAAGGCAGAAAAAAAGCCGTAGCACTGATGAATTATTGATCTCCAGAGTTTCACCTCATAATTTATTGAGTTAGTTTACGTAAGATTAGGGGGTTGGGGCGGGGGTCTGAGGAGGAGGAAAAAATTTTTTTGTCTCCATTTATCTATAAACAAAAAGCTTTGGAATATTTAGGAAGAAGCAAGGAAGAGTTCCAAGATTAGCCAGCCCCCTCCTTCAGTTTAAGAGAAGAGACGGCTGTGGAGTTTGTACGGAGCCTCCGGTCGTCTCACAGACTATTGACCCGTACACCACTAATCCGCTGCCACCAACCAGGTCCTCCCTGGTAAAATCACTTCAGTCTCAGTCAGCTTTTCAATTCATAAAGAAGAGTGTATTTTATTTCAGACTTAAAACAAACTATTACAGCATTCCAAACAGTGTTCCTCTTTACTTTCTTAGTCTTATGTACCTCTCTCTATCTCTGCTACCACCCCACACTCAAGGACCAACTGCCCTAACTGTCTCTCTATTACCAACTGCCTTTCCCAACCAGCCAACCCACTCAAACTAACCAACCACCCACCCAAAACTCCCAATGAACTAACTCAGAACTCCTCCCAGAACTCCTTTATAGACCCACTGACTCCACCCCCCTGGGTCCTGTCTGTGCAACCTATTTAACTATTTCCCCTCCAGCACTCTCTCATATATGGTAACGTCACAACGGCATTTACAAATTCTCTCGTGCACCAAACAGGATGCAGCACTGCAAACAGGAAGCTTATGTGGTCTGGTATATTGCGCTCACTTTAGGGCAGGTCCGCACCATGACAACCCCCCCCCCACAAAAAGAATCATGGGAACTGTAGTTTGTGAAAGATGCTGAGTAGTGGAGCTCTCTAAGGTGTTATTATTTTGGGAGGTCTTTAATGTTTGATGTTTTATTATGTTTTTATATGTGTTGGAAGCTGCCCAGAGTGGCTGGGGCAACCCAGTCAGATGGGCGGGGTATGAATAATAGCATTATTATTATTATTATTATTATTATTATTATTATTGGCCGCATACAGCATACTATTAGAATGGGAGACGAAAGATGAAGAGGTAAAATCAGTTATGATTAAATGGGCACAAGATGTAGGTCACAACATTATGATGGAAGAAGGGGAAAAATTATGGAAAACTGATTTAAAATTTACAGATTGTTCCCTATTGAAGGAGAATTACATGAAGATGATGTACAGATGGTACACAACACCAGTGTTACAGAAAATGTACAAAACTAGTTCAAATATATGTTGGAAGTATAAGGAAAAGGAGGGGACATTTTATCAGATGTGGTGGGATTGTAAGGTAATTAAATTTTTTTGGGAAATGATATACAACAAATTGAAGAAAATTTTTTTGGGAAATGATATACAACAAATTGAAGAAAATGTTCCATTTAACATTTGTTTAAAAACCTGAAGCATTTTTATTAGGGATTGTAGGGAAAGATCTGCCAAAAAACCTGAAAAACATCTTCATGTATGCGACAACGGCCGCGAGAGTTTTAATTGCACAAGGATGGAAGACTGAAGAAACCCCAACTAAAGAATTATGGCAAGAAAAAATGATGGACTATGCAGAACTGGCAAAATTGACATACAAGCTACGGGACAAGGATAACTGTGACTTTGAAGATGAATGGGAACCCTTTACAAAGTATTTGAAGACGCAACAAAGCCAGCTAGACTCCTTGGCTGGTTTTGAATAAACATTCACAAACTTTTTATTGATAATAATCAGCTAAATAGTTTGAGGATCTATACAACTGTGTAACATGCAGAAAATAGCATTTTTAGAGAAATCAAAGACTGGAACTGAGGGAAGTTGGGGGGTGGGGGTTGGTGGGGGGAGGGAGGGAGAGGGAGGAAAAATGGGGGGGATAAGGATGATATGTTTCTGGATAATGTTTTGTTTAAATTTTGAATAATAAGGTTGTTATTATTATTATTATTATTATTATTATTATTATTAGCACTCCTATTTTCATTGGAGAAATGTTGGAGGGTATGCTCAGTTCCCCACAGCAGGTAAATTACAGTGGTACCTCAGGTTACATACGCTTCAGGTTACAGACGCTTCAGGTTACAGACCTGAAATAACCCAGAAATAGTGCTTCAGGTTAAGAACTTTGCTTCAGGATGAGAACAGAAATTGTGCTCCGGCAGTGTGGCAGCAGCAGGAGGCCCCATTAGCTAAAGTGGTGCTTCAGGTTAAGAACAGTTTCAGGTTAAGTACGGACCTCCGGAATGAATTAAGTACTTAACCTGAGGTATCACTGTATACCTTTAAAACAGAGCAGATACTTAACATAACAAGACCTGTTTTTTTATTTCAGTCTATGTGTAAAATCCAACTCTTCCTTTCCTTGATCCTGGAGAATATGCCAACTACTGATCTAAATTTAGGAAAACTTGGAGCAAGAACATTGCTTTTCAGGCATCTTTATCGTTCCTTGACTCTGAGCTAAATTCTGGTTTTGGAAGAGCAGCGAAATCAATGAGAATGGCGTATGTGACATCCAAAGGAAAAGTTTGGACCGGTTTTCGGAATTACAGATCCTTAATTGGAAGTCTAAAGATGTGGTAGCCACACCCAATGTTCTGAAAAGTCAAAACACCACAACGAAGTTACGAAGTTTAATGCAGAACATTTGTTTTTCTCTTTTCTCCAAACTGTAAACTCTTCTCCAGTAACATACAAGCGAGTGTGATGGTTCAGTGCATTCAAGGACCAAGCAAGTTCCTAGAATCTGCCAGTCCATTCAGTTCATTGTAGGGGGGAAATGGACCACGGGAAGTCAGATACATAGCTGTCAACTATTTATTATTTGAAAATAAGGGACCAGCAGCCTCGAAAATAAGGGATCAGCAGCCAAAATAAGGGATTTTCCAAAAACAGGTATGTTCAACTTCTGAGCCCCTCCGAGCCAACGGCAGAAAGCCCAGCCAGCAGCCAAACGAAGCCTCAAGCGGTGGTTCCCACAGCGCAGCAACCCGGCAAAGGGGATGCAGCAAGGAAAACCACCGTCACCTCTCCGCTGGGAAGCGCTGAGCAAAGGCAAGTCCCCAGGCAACACGGCCGATTTGATCAGCACAAGGCATGCAAGCCCCACCCCCCAGTCATTCTTAGACTCCTTATTGGGTGAGCAACGCAGCCAAGCAACACAGTTGGAGCCTCCCTCCTCCCTGGCCAGCAGGGAGGGAGGGAGAGGAGCTGCTTCCTTTGAAACCCGGGAAATTTAAGGGACATCATCAATAAGGGACAGCAGCGGGACACAGTGCTGGAATAAGGGACTTTCCCACCAAATAAGGGACGGTTGACAGCTATGGTTAGATACAGTAGAAGAAGAGGTTGTTGCTGAATCTGGAAAACGTCCTGGCAGTGAGAATCAGAGCAGAGCAAATCAAAGGAAGCTGAGCAGGAAAGAAAAGGTAACTGGGCCAGCAGTTCAGAAGGCTTGTTGGCGTGGGGCGTGGCTCACCGGTTGAGCATGTCCTTTGAATGTTGAAAGCCCCAGTTCCAACCTCTAACCTCTCTTCCAGGTAGGACTGGGAAACAGTTCGCCGAAACTCTGGAGAGCTATTGCTAGTCAGCATAGACAGTACTGAGCGGGATGGGCCAAAGATCTGACTCATCGTAAGGCAACTTCCTCTGTTGCGTTGCTGTTTACTAGCTATGTTAACGGGCACCATCCAATAGGGGGCCATCACACACAACCACCTTTTAGATGGACCATAACTGTGGGATAAGGGACGTGGGTGGCGCTGTGGGTTAAACCACAGAGCCTAGGGCTTGCCGATCAGAAGGTTGGCAGTTCAAATCCCCGCGATGGGGTGAGCTCCGGTTGCTCAGTCCCAGCTCCTGCCCACCTAGCAGTTCGAAAGCACGTCAAAGTGCAAGTAGATAAATAGGTACCACTCTGGTGGGAAGGTAAACGGTGTTTCCCTGCGCTGCTCTGGTTCGCCAGAAGCGGCTTAGTCATGCTGGCCACATGACCCGGAAGCTGTACACCGCCTCCCTCGGCCAGTAAAGCGAGATGAGCGCAGCAACCCCAGAGTCGGCTATGACTGGACCTAATGCTCAGGGGTCCCTTTACCTTTACCTTTAACTGTGGGATGCTAGCATCCAAAATGCATATGTCAAGGGTTAATTGCAAGAGCTGTAGAACTCTATGACGCCATACTCTCTGTCGCAGTTATTTCAGTTATAGCGGTTAGTAGCTAACACTCTTTAGCGGTTAGAGCATTAGGTATGTTGTGTTGTGCTGTTGTCTGCCTCAGAGTTAGTCTGTAACAGTTTAAACTATGTAAGACGTCTTAGCAACGTAGGTATCATTCACCTGCACAGTATATTTAATCTGCAAGAGCACCAAGAAAATGTTATATGTTATTTAAACTTTAATAGAGAGTGTCTTGCATAGTTTTCATAGGAGGGAACTAATTAAAGGGTCAGACGACCCAGGGCTGACTTCCGCAAAACTCTGCTAAATGAGAGTTTAATTCCCACAGTAACTGGCTAGTTCAGCCACTAAGAGTGATGCATTTGCTTGAGGGGTGGGGAATGCAGTGCTTAATTCAGGCTTCCTCACCCTCGGCCCTGCAGATGTACAACTCCCATGATTCCTAGCCAGTAGGACCAGTGGTCAGGGATGATGGGAATTGTAGTCTCAAAACATCTGGAGGGCCGAGGTTGAGGAAGCCTGGCTGAATTGGTCAGACTGATCCATTTCAGACCAAAATCCTATGGTCCTCCAGAGGGCATCCTCAAGGCCACTGGGTATTGTGGACCTGTCTCTCCATGGATGGAGAAGGAGGACAAACGTTGGAGAGGAAGACCCACCCTTGGAAGGCCCCTCACAACCAGAGCAGAAAGAACCATGACTGGTACTCCCTTGTAGTTAGAGCTCCAATGATGGAGACAACAACAAGAGGAGCATCTGAGGGGTAGGCATGGGAAGCTTTGGATCTACTGGATTCCATGCCCATTCCATGCTCTTCACATGCCCCCAGAAGGGGGAGAAATTAATGCCAGCCCTGGGATGCTTAGTCCAATGAGAAGGGCAATCTCAGAAAGAGGAGGAGGAGGAGGAGGAGGTTGATGTGGTGATTACACAGGGTCCCCGGACGTTTGACGGTCTATTGATCCCTGTGCCACCACTGTGCTCGCTTCCCCGCTGCCACCAACCCATTAGTCTTGGGTACACACTGAGTCCAGACAGTTGTTAAACTTGAACCAAAGAAACAAGCTTATTTTATAAACATTAGCAAGTTTATGGTTTCTCAGAAAATATTCCTGACTGTATCTTAACTTTAGTTTCTTTACCGGCCTATGCCTTCCTAATACCTTCTGACTGATTATATCAACTGTTGGACTGACTCCTCTTAACAAATTCTCTCACTCTCTCACATCAGACTAGCCCAACCCACAGACTTAACCTCTCCATCTCTTCTCTAACACCAGACTGACTTCTCAACCACCCTAACTCTAACTCCTAACTCCTCCCCTTGGGTTCCCATTGGTTAGTTATTTTACAATTAGTTAACCCTTTCCTTATGAACCCAGTATGATGTCACACACCTTGGAGGGCAAACTCCACAGTTGAAAACAGGGGAAGCAAGGGAGAAGAAGGTGCTTCTCCTCCACCACCTTCCAAGTTGCCTGGCAGGGTTTGGGGTTGGCTTTTCTGCCAAAGCCACTTCCGAACTGGAGCGGAGGTGGGGTTGTGGGCCCATGCCCCCCCCACGCACACGGGGGCTGGCTCGCAGCCCCCACTAGAATGAGGGAATCCTCGGGCGCGTCATTTCCCTGCTTAGCCAATCGGCTGGTCAGGGGTATGCGGCCTGGGCTATTTATACCCGGCGCCCGAGGACCGCCCTCTCTTCGCCTCTCCAGCTGATCAGGTTTCCCACCCCGCCCGCCCTTTAGCTTAACACTCTGACCTTGCTATGGACTCTGGTTGGTTGCCGTCAAGGGGCCTGGTAGGAATTTTTTCCACTTGGCGAATTGGCACCTGCCATTTGGTTTTTCGCCTACCTCGTAGCAAATCGTCACAACGTCTCGGCATTGGCGGTTAGGCATTGGTAGGGGTATTGTTATGCAGATGATGGGGGGGGGAGGAAGCGTCATCACCTTCCCCCAAAGCAAAGGGTAGTCCAGTAAATGGATTCCGGGGGGCGTTGCCCTGTCCGAAGCCTATGGAGGTGAGGGCCTAAGGCACGCCCCCGAGTGGTGACCCTGGGGGAGCTCCTAGTTGATGTACATCAGCAGGACTCCCCCCACTAGTGGTTAACCCTTCACGCAATCGGGCTGAAGCCGGTTAGCCGACAGGACCAGTGCCTAAGTCAATACCGCTCAATTCCTGCAATCAATAAAGTTGTGGCCGTTTTCGCCCATTAACCTTAAATACCGTGTCCTGTGTATTTATTTCTCAAGTGGGGAGGGGGACTTGCCACGCAATAAGAGTGCTGCATCCTTTGAATAAAAAAGGCACCCCGCTTCATCAGGAAATATGGCAAACAGTGTCTAACAAGAGACAGTCACCCTTTTTTCTTGCAGACTAGGAAATTCCTCTTCAAAAGCGATGCTTGAAACGACACACAAGCCGGCAGATGCCTTCTCATCAGGAGGTCCATTCCGTACGATGTAGGCATCAAGCCTTTAGTACGGCAGCACCTACGCTTTCAAACTCCCTCCGTTATGTATCAGGCAGGCTCCCGTCTCTTTCTGGTGCCCCCTGAAGACCTTCCTTTTTTTCAACAAGCCTTTTTTAAGTGGAGACATTTATCCCAGCCTGTCCTGTGTTGGATTCGAAATGGTTTTTACACATGAAATCATTTTTAATTGTTTGCATATACGGGATTGTTTTTAATTATTTTTATTGTTGATGTTTTCACTGCGAAATCGCTTTGAGATATTTTACGGGAAGCGATTCATCAATTGAATCAAAATAAAAACAAAATAAAATGATCTCTGAGAAACAAAGAAACATGCTCCTTTCGCAAGAAGCGTTACTTTATTCACAGGCAGATTTCAGCAGATAGACTGATCAGCTCAAGCTCCTATGGTGCATCAGTTACGATTTCTTTCTTTCTTCTTTTAAAACCAAAGCTGTATGGGTGCGAAGGAATCTCCACAGAGAACTCTGCAGAGAAATCTGTTATCTTCCTCCCTCTTTCCTGTTGCCTAGTCCACAAGAGCTTACATTTATTGCACAGGACTGGCCCTTACTTTAAAAATGGAGACTCATACGCTCATTCACACAACACTTTCCTTCTATCAGGCCCCAACTGTTTTCTTAATCATTTTCTTTCACCTTATTGTAGGCCAAGGATGGGGAAACTGTGGCCCTCCAGAGGTTGTTGGAGCTGACCCAACTCCCATCAGGCCTAGTCAGCCTGGTTTGTTGTTAGGGGCGATGGGAATCATCTAAAAGATGACTGATGTGGCCCACTTGCCATAAATAAATGCTGCTTCAGCGGAACATGGTTGGGACTGGGCCCATGGTTGCCCTATGAACATTGTCCCATGATGCTTCTGAGAAGATCTGGGTCAATGGCCCATCTACCAGTATGCCCATGGAATGGCGCAGAAGTGCCAACTTGAACAAAATATTTAGGGGAGGGGCAAGGAAGCCCCACCCTGCGTGATCGATCACATGACACCGCGCGCACACACCATTTGAATGGCAATACCCATTTTATTAGGGACACGGGTGGCACTGTGGGTTAAACCACAGAACCTAGGACTTGCCAATCAGAAGGTCGGCGGTTCGAATCCCCACGACGGGGTGAGCTCCTGTTGCTCGGTCCCTGCTCCTGCCAACCTAGCAGTTTGAAAGCACGTCAAAGTGCAAGTAGATAAATAGGTACTGCTCCAGCGGGAAGATAAATGGTGTTTCCGTGCACTGCTTTGGTTCATCAGAAGCAGCTTAGTCATGCTGGGCCACATGACCCGGAAGCCGTACGCTGGCTCCCTCGGCCAATAAAGCGAGATGAGCGCCGCAACCCCAGAGTCGGCCACGACTGGACCTAATGGTCAGGGGTCCCTTTACCTTTTTACCCATTTTATTGGGAGGGTGGAGAAGGGGCCTCAGTCCCTAGGAGTTGGCTCTTATAGGATGCACTGGCGGAGGAAGGGGTGTGTGGTGGGTGCGGTCCTCCCCAGGTGTCATCCCTGGGGGGGGGGGGTGACATCGCTTCTGATGGGATATAGCTAGGGCTGTGCACAAAAGTCTTCCTCAAACCCTCCACTCGCCAACGCTTTTCTCAAGGATGCGACTCAGCTTTAACACAGTGGCAATAGCAAAGCTTTTCTTTCTTTCTCCCTAAGGTGCTTAAAAATAACAATAATCTGGCACTGTGTTGTAATTAGGGCAATATAATAAGTAATTTAAAATTAAAGAGTTGAGGCTACAGTTCAGCATTAGAATCTTTAAGGGAAAAAATGTTCAAAATAAATCTGAAGCCGTAGGGATGAAGTCTATCATTAGATGCCTTCTTTTAGCATTGCTAACAATTTCCCACCCACCCTCAGGCTTGAGCCTCACTGAGTTCCTTGGGTTGCTGTTAAAAGGCAGGAAAGGAATGTTCTGCCTCCTTACCCAATCGTTCTTTAGTTGGTGGTTTACCCTTCCATGAAATATGGCTTACTTATGTTACAACTTTGGATTGAAATGGCATAGAGCAGGATCAGTACAGTGGTACCTCGGGTTGCATACGCTTCAGGTTACATATGCTTCAGGTTACAGACTCTGCTAACCCAGAAATAGTACCTCGGGTTAAGAACTTTGCTTCAGGATGAGAACAGAAATTGTGTGGCAGCAGCAGGAGGCCCCATTAGCTAAAGTGGTGCTTCAGGTTAAGAACAGTTTCAGGTTAAGAACAGACCTCCAGAACGAATTAAGTACTTAACCTGAGGTACCACTGTAATGAGGACCCTCATAAGGGGCCTAATGTGAGAATTAGCTATGGCATGCCTTAAGGGTCCGGGCCTCTGGATGGCCGGAGTCTCTTATCCCATACCCTGCAACATTTCTCTGAAGAAAATAAGGACATCCTATTCCATAACAATAATATTCATAAATTTTATTTATTTATACCCCTCCCATCTGACTGGATTGCCCCAGCCACTCTGGCTTCCAACATAAAGAAAAACAAAATCAAACAGTAAACAACTTTTCTATACAGGGCTGCCTTCAGATGCCTTCTAAAGCTTGTATACTTACTTATCTCCTTGGCTCAGAGTGGTGGTGTCATATAATTCCATTTGTTGTTGTTGTTTAGTCATGTCCGACTCTTCATGACCCCATGGACCAGAGCACGCCAGGCACTCCTGTCTTCCACTGCCTCCCACAGTTTGGTCAAACTCATGCTGGTAGCTTCGAGAACACTATCCAACCATCTCGTCCTCTGTCGTCCCCTTCTCCTTGTGCCCTCCATCTTTCCCAACATCAGGGTCTTTTCCAGGGAGTCTTGTCTTCTCTTCTCATGAGGTGGCCAAAGTATTGGAGCCTCAGCTTCAGGATCTGTCCTTCCAGTGACCACTCAGGGCTGATTTCCTTAAGCATGGAAAGGTTTGATCTTCTTGCAGTCCATGGGACTCTCAAGAGTCTCCTCCAGCACCATAATTCAAAAGCATCAATTCTTCGGCGATCAGCCTTTTTTATGGTCCAACATATAGAAAAACATAATCAAACAGTAAATAACTTCCCTATACAGGGCTGCCTTCAGATGTCTTCTAAAGCTTATATACTTACTTATCTCCTTGGCTCAGGGTGGTGGTGTCATATAACTCCATACCCTCCAATAATTCTCAAATGAAAATGGGGTTGTCCTACCATACCCTCCAACATCTCTTGGGGGGGGGGGAATGGAACATCCTAAGGAAAAGCAGGACATTCTGGGATCCAGTTGAAAATAGGGCGAGTTCTTTAAATCTGGGACTGTCCCTGGAAGATAGGGACACTTGTCACCCTGGTCTCCCAGCGAGATGCTTGGCTCTAACCACAACAGGGTTCAGCGGTGAGTGACTCCCATAGAGGGGATTTGGGTGCCATTCCATCAGCAAGTGCCGAGCACAATGGCGCACTGATCCTTGCCCTACCGCCATGCCAACCCCACTGTCAGGAGTGTGTGCAGGAGCCAGGCCCTGGGACCAGCAGGGCTTCGCAGGACTAGAGCCTTCCTAAGTTTGTTCTGGAGAGGCGAGGCAAGGCGCAGCCGCACAGGCGAGGCCGCTTGGTAACTCACTGCACCTGGTGGCAAGAGCCAGGAAGGCAACATGTTTCCTGCCTTGCTGCGTTTGGCTTCTTGCTTCCTGATCCTTGGACCTCGGCTTCTTGACTCCTTGCTTCTCAACCCTCGGACCCTTGACTTCATGACTCCCTGCTTCCTGACCCTTGGACCCCTGGCTTCTGGGCTCTCGTTCCTGCTCCCACCCCTCCATCTTGCCCCCGGTCCCGATGTCCTCAGCCGGGACTTTGACCGCCCGTAGATTGGACCGTGACACCCACTTACCAGCTGATAATCAATAAAGATTTGGTCTGATTTTGACCCAACACCTGGTGTCCTGTGTCGGTTATTGCACTGCTCTTTCCAGCCACAGAATGGGCGTCTGCATGGGCAATGCCCAGCTTACCTCTTTATCCGAAGGCCCTCCAGTCTTTGCAGTCAGCAGACAGAGAGGGTTCCCTTGCCGTACTAAAAAGATGACTGCTTAATTAGCAGGGAACATGTGCTGTGCTAGGAGGTGGGGAAAAAGTTGTCTTTGCACAGTTAATGGACTCAACTGAACTACCTGACATACATTATTTGCAGCATTCCTAACAGTCTGCTTTCACATCAACTGTCTGTCAGCGTCTTGTATGTACAAAGACGGGGGGAAGGAGTCTAGAATATCTGATTTATGCCAAGAAAATTAAAAAGTCTTTGAGCGGCGTGCCTTAGACCTGCTTCAGTACACGGCGAAATTAATCATAGCAAACGTCCGACAAGCATTTTACTTAAACGAGGTGCATCTACAGCATAATGTGCCATCCTGAAAATGAAGGCATCAAAGCAAAAATTTGCGGAAAAATGGGATGGTTATAGAAGATATGTTCAAAAATACAATAATAGTTTTGACTCCGTGCTAGCATTCGAGTGATAAAGGAACTAAAAGGAGGTGGATAACAATTAAGGATTTATTATGTTTTCAGAATGTATTAGAAAAATTATATAGAAAGGTTTATTGTTTTGTGTACATTCAAATGTAAGATAAAATATATGCAAAGGGACTTGACAGGAAGTCAAAGTTGAAGAAAAGATTTTGGAAGATAAAAGGGGGAAAATATTTACTTTTATTATTATCATTTTGTGTGTGGGTGTGGGTGTCTGCACGTATGTGTGTTGTTGTATGCAATGTTTGGGAGGAAATAAGAGGGTAAATAACAAATAACAAACTAAATATCGATGTATGTAATTTTTATTTCTTAATTATATTTAGTGGTAGTATGGCTGTATTGTTTTTTGTAACATAAAATCATTCAATAAAAAATATTTTTTTAAAAAAAAGAAAGAAAATGAAGGCATCCATTCTATGGCATGTTCCTAAGCAGCCCCATTTTTCCAAATAAAAAACTTCCAGCACGATGGAATAAAAACTAATTAATGTGATTTAAAGAGCTGTGCCTTTAAAAAATTCCCCAATGATTTTTTTTTTATAAAAAAAAATGCTATATTGGTCTTCAGCTGCAATGAATAATGCTATTTTTATTATTATTATTTTTCAAGAGGTCACAATGAAACCGCTTGAGATTAAACAGCCATAGCTACAAATTTAGCCCAAAGTTGGCATCTAATGATAGAGTCCATTCCCGTGGCTTCAGTTTTATTTTGAATGTTTTGTCTTAAAGACACTAATGCTGAACTGTCGTCTCAAATCTTTAATTCTAAATTACTTATTATATTACCCTAAATTACAGGCTACGGCAGAAGCCAGACTTTAAAAAGAGGCATGTTTTACTTTCTCATCCATCTATAAATAGTGCAAGTCTACTTTTATGTAGGGGGGAAGAATGATGATGAAGAAGAAAAAGTATATGAATTCTCCTGAAAGTGATGAGCCGGTGGCGCCTTTCCAGGGGGCGTTGTGGACATTTGCAAATTTAGGAGCCTATTGCTAGGACTGAGGGAAGTCAGTATAAATCTGTAATCTGCCATTCAACCACAATTGCAATGTTTTCCCCGAAATAATAGTTACAGGGTGAGTGATAGCAAATTCCTCGTAAAGATGTCAGTGCAATTCTCATCCTTGTGATGTTTTCCTCTTTCCAGCACATTATTATTAGGAAAAAAGCACATAAGCCTAGGCCATGGAAGTTCGGCAGTGAGGTGGACGCAGTGGCTTTTGTCCGAAGGACTTGAGGCAAAATAGCAAAGGGTGGAGTCGTCCTCTGTTGATGGCGAAGATGAAGACTTGCATGCCACGTTTATCAGAAGTCACCCAAAGTTCAAAGGGGGCGGGGAATGACCTAGTGGCTGAATGCATCCTAGCATAGGAAATGCTGTGTGGCATTGGGGTTCGCAGTTAGTGGCAAAACACAGTGGGGGGAATTCAGTGTTGCACTTTGATGGTTGTGCAAGCAAGGCAGCCCTGTTTTGGGAAGTTTTTAATGTTTGATCTTTTATTGTGTTTTTAATGTTCTGTTGGAAGCTGGCCAGAGTGGCTGGGGAGGCCCAGCCAGATGGGCGGGGTATAAGTAATAAAGGTAAAGGTAAAAGGATCCCTGACCATTAGATCCAGTCATGGCCGACTCTGGGGTTGCGGCGCTCATCTCACTTTATTGGCCAAGGGAGCCGGTGTACAGCTTCCGGGTCATGTGGCCAGCATGACTAAGCTGCTTCTGGTGAACCAGAGCAGCGCACGGAAATGCCGTTTACCTTCCCGCCAGAGCGGTACCTATTTATCTACTTGCACTTTGACGTGGTTTGGAACTGCTAGGTGGACAGGAGCAGGGACCGAGCAAGGGGAGCTCACCCCGTCACGGGGATTCGAACCGCCAACCTTCTGATCGGCAAGTCCTAGGCTCTGTGGTTTAACCCACATAAGTAATACATTATTATTATTATTATTATTATTATTATTATTATTATTATTGCAATTTGCGATGCAGAATGATCTTTCCCTGCCTTTGAAGGCTATTCTGGGGGTTCTCCCCCACCAAAACAAAAAACTGGAGCCAATTTTGGGGAAAGGAAAGCAGGGGCAGAAGAAGGGGTGTGTGGTGGGTGCGGTCCACCCCAGGTGTCACCACTGAGGGGGGTGACAAAATGCTGGGCAGCACTCACTGCGAGGCCTGCAGTGCGCCCGAGCCACGCACCTCTCCTGGGAGAGACATGGTGGCTTGGATGCACGCAGCCTCCACGCTTCCCCAGCGGTCCACCCGCTGCCTCCCCCATAGCTATAGGGTGGCTGAGTGGGAGGAAGCAGGCAGACTCCAGAGGCCCCACAGAGCGCCCCGCCCCTATGTGTGGCTTGCCCCGCCCCTGGTTGTGCCACCCCAGGCACCCGAGCAGCTTTCTCCACTGCTGGAGGAAAGGACCATTGCGCTGAGTCTTTGCACAGAGTCCATTAGTTGAATCTGTCAGGAGTTCAGCCTACACTCGAGTAGGACCCTAGCAGAGACAATAGTCCCACTTCATGGAACACAGTGACACAAACATCCTGTTTTCGTCACTTCCCACTCTGTGGAATCAAAATATACACCGTCATGTGAAAGACAAAAATCCCATGACTGCAATTATGGAGCAGGAATTCTAACAGAATCCAGCCTAATGCTTATTAGTCACTGAATTGTGTAAAAGACGACATATAAACTACTCACCTTTCAAAAGTATTGTGGCGGTGTACAAAAAGGGGGTGGGGGAATAAAAAGTTTTTAAAAACCCCAACGTGCCTTGAATCTATCCGTGACCAAGACCAGCATGAACAATATCCAACAAAGAATAAATTAAAAAGTGTTAAAGAGGGGCAGAAAAGGTTGGTGCCCCTCTAATTCCCCAAAGAGGACCTCACTTGAAACAAACAGGATGAATGGGCGAAAGGTGGTGTCTCAGGTAAGCAGGTCCTAGGATGTGTAAGGATATAGATCAACTTTACAATCTTAGACAAGGTCTAGTGTAAGGGTTGTCTTTGTCCATGGAGTTTTCTTGGCAGGGATACTGCAGTGGCTTGCCGGTTCCTGCTCCAGGTGGATCACGTTTGGTCAAAACTCTCCACTATGATCTGTCCATCTTGGGTGCCCTGCTCGGCATAGTTCATAGCTTCTCTGAGTTACTCAAGCCCCTTCGCCACAGCAAGGCAGTGATCCATGAACTGGATATGGAACAACTGATTGGTTCAAAATTGGGAAAGGAGTACGGCAAGGCTGTATATTGTCTCCCTGCTTATTTAACTTATATGCAGAATTCATCATGCGAAAGGCTGGGCTGGATGAATCCCTAGCTGGTCCATATAGTTAAAGCTATGGTTTTCCCAGTAGTGATGTATGGAAGTGAGAGCTGGACCGTAAAGAAGGCTGGTTGCCAAAGAATTGATGCTTTTGAATTCTGGTGCTGGAGGAGACTCTTGAGAGTCCCATGGACTGCAAGAAGATCAAACCTCTCCATTCTTAAGGAAATCAGCCCTGAGTGCTCACTGGAGGGACAGATCCTGAAGCTGAGGCTCCAATACTTTGGCCACCTCATGAGAAGAGAAGTCTCCCCGGAAAAGACCCTGATGTTGGGAAAGATTGAGGGCACAAGGAGAAGGGGATGACAGAGGACGAGATGGTTGGACAGTGTTCTCAAAGCTACCAGCATGAGTTTGACCAAACTGCGGGAGGCAGTGGAAGACAGAAGTGCCTGGCGTGCTCTGGTCCATGGGGTCATGAAGAGTCGGACACGACTAAACGACTAAACAACAACAAGGGTTTAAAAAATGGCAGCCCCCCCCCCCCAGTGCCCTGAGAACAATACATAGGTGCGGAGAACTCTGGAAGATGCAAAATAGTAAGTAGGTTGCCAACACACTGCAAAGGAAAAGGAAGAAACTGTGCCCACCTCACTTTCCTTTTTCTTTTCTTTTCTTTTTTTTTTTTCTTTTTTTGAGAATTTCTCCTCACCCTGGAGAAAACCAGTGCAGTGGCGTAGTGTGGGTTGTCAGCACCCGGGGCAAGGCAAGTAATTTGCGCCCCCTAACCCGTGGATTTGCGCCCCCTAACCCGTGGATTTGCGCCCCCTAACCCTAACCCCCAGATGTTGCGCCCGGTGCGGCCGGCCCCCCCTGCACCCCCCACGCTACGCCACTGAGCCAGTGAAGTATTTTCCCCAGTTCCCATGCCCGCAAATAGGGCTGGGAATTTCAGGAGGCTGTTTGCACACAACTCTCAATTCTGCCTCCCCAAAGATAATCCAGCCACAGTCCAGATGAATTGTATCTTGTGAACCACCCTGAGACCTGCGGGTATAGGGCGGTATTAAAATTTAATAAATAACAATCGTTATTCTGGCTTTCCATCTTTGGCTATCGGACAGCATAGCAACAAGATATTGTGCAGAGCTGTTGTTTTTTCAAAACTGCCAATGGAAACACCTTCCCCTACATGCCGGATCATCATCTACCTCTTTGGACCTTGAGCATTATATCATTTGCAAAATTACATGTTTGTGAACAAGATCCTATAACCTGCCACCTCCTTTGCAGACGAGGCAATGGGTCCATTGGCATTTTGAAAAACCTTTGTTACAGTTGACCATTTATAATCTTTATCTCAGATCCTACCAGGCCATTTAGAAACATTTAGGGCTTAATCACTTTATAGACACAATAAATGCTTTCAGACCATCAGAACCCCTTTAGCCTAAATTTTGATTAAGTTTTATTGTGTTGACTAAGCAGTAACAGGTGGCAAACCAAGTAATTCATGTAGGCAAAAGCGGGAGAAACATTCTGTTTACAGAAGTCACTCACTTCCTTACCATCCTGTCTTTAACACCATCTTAAGTGTTCAGGCTCATAACTGAAAATAGGGGTATAAAAATATAGGATGGAATCCAAAAAAGTACCGTATTTTTTCGTCTATAAGATGCCCCAATGTATAAGGTGCCCCCTATTTGGGGGGACTCAGATTTAAGAAAATGGGGGGAGATATATCCATGTATAAGACGCCCCTCCTAATTTTTGACATTATTTTTTAGGGGGGGGGGGACCTAGTCTTATACATGGAAAAATATGGCAGTTTCATTCTTCTCTACTCCTCACTCAGAGCCTTAAACCAAAGCATCGTTCATGTGACACCTTATCATTGTTTTCTTCGCTTCTGAAAATTGGCAATTGTCCAGTTTGAGGAATGTAGCTCCAGGGAGCGAGGTTAGCAAACTCTTTGTTGGGAAAGAATGTCACCCTTTGCGCATGTTTGTTTTCGTCAAGGTGAAGCCAGACAATTGTGTCCACCAACATGTTACAAATCCCATTTTCTTGAGGCTCCCGGGAGATTTCTTTGTGAAGAACTTCCAGCCTCGCCCACTTCTGTTATGAGGTTGTCATTTTGGGAAGACAATGGTTTTGATGTTAAAAAGTGGTGACTGCGCTGAAGGATCCTCGCCTCTGTTCTACAGAGCAAACAGTGTAAACAACCAAACAAAAAAAGAACCTCAATCTTGAGCCCTGTTGTGCCATCAATAATCTATGTTTCACGGCTTCACAGTCAGGGGAGATATACCAAAGGGTAATTTTGAATTGGAGACACCATATGAGTGTTTGTATGTTTATTATAAAATTTCTACCCAGACTGCCTCCGCAATGGGGACACATCATTTCTGACAACAAACATTATACCAGTACAATACCTCAGGACAGAAATTGGGAACATGTCCCTCTCAGAGAGCGGTTGCTGAACAGCTTGGTAGGTTTCTGGATGAAACATCGGCTCTGGATCCATTCCAGTCCGGTTTCCGCGCTGGTCATGGGACCGAGACGGCTCTGGTCACCCTAACAGATGATCTCCGCAGGCAGCTGGATCGAGGTGGGTCGGGGCTGCTGATTCTTCTAGACCTGTCAGCAGCCTTCGACATGGTCGATCACGAACTCCTGGACCACCGCCTTGCCGACGTGGGGATCCAGGGCACAGTCCTTCAATGGCTGCGCTCGTTTCTCTCTGGTCGGGGACAGAGGGTGGCGCTTGGGGGGGAACTGTCATCCCGCCACTCCTTGGTGTGTGGAGTGCCCCAGGGTGCGATACTCTCCCCGATGCTTTTTAACATCTTTATGCGCCCCCTCGCCCAGCTTGTCCGGAGTTTTGGGCTGGGCTGCCATCAGTATGCTGATGACACCCAACTCTATCTGTTGATGGATGGCCATCCTGACTCGGCCCCAGATACACTGATCAGATGCTTGGAAGCTGTGGCTGGATGGTTACGTGGGAGCCGGTTGAAGTTAAATCCTCGAAGACAGAGGTCCTCTGGCTGGGACGGGACGATATGGGATTGAGGGGGCAACTCCCATCTCTTGCGGGGGTGCAATTAGTGCCAGCACCGTCCGTTAAGAGTTTGGGTGTAATCTTCGATACCTCCCTCTCCATGGAGGCGCAGATTGCAGCTATAACAAAGGCGGCATTTTTTCATCTCCGCCAAGCTAAGTAGTTGGCTCCTTACCTCTCTCGCCCTGACCTAGCCACTGTGATCCACGCGACGGTCACCTCCAGACTGGATTATTGTAACTCGCTCTACGTGGGGCTGCCCCTGAGACTGACCCAGAAACTCCAGCGGGTGCAGAATGCCGCAGCGAGACTCCTTACGGGGTCTTCGCTGCGGGATCACATTCATCCGGTGCTATACCAGCTGCACTGGCTGCCGGTGGAGTACAGGATCAGGTTTAAGGTGCTGGTTTTAACCTTCAAAGCCCTATACGGCCTAGGACCCTCGTATCTACGGGACCGCCTCTCCTGGTATGCCCCACAGAGGAACTTACGGTCCTCAAATAAAAACATATTGAAGGTCCCAGGCCACAGAGAGGTTAGGCTGGCCTCAACCAGAGCCAGGGCTTTTTCGGCTGCGGCTCCAACCTGGTGGAACGCTCTGTCACAAGAGACAAGGGCCCTGCAGGACTTGACATCTTTCCGCAGGGCCTGCAAGACAGAGCTGTTCCACCAGGCCTTTGGTCAGGGCGCAGCCTGACTCCCTCCTTTGGCAATCTTTACAATACTTTAGTTTATGGTTGCCATCAATTTTGATTTTAATTAATTCTTATGATGTTTTTATACTGCTGCACTATTTTAGTGTTGTTAGCCGCCCTGAGCCCGGCTTCGGCTGGGGAGGGCGGGATATAAATAAAATTTATTATTATTATTATTATTTAACTTGCACCAGCCCCAGAATTGTAATCCAACAACATTTGGGGTTGCCTGTTTTAGGGGTACCCTGTTTTAGGAATATAGGAAAGTGCCTTGTCAGACCATTATAAGCCCTGTCTGCACTATATATTTAAAGCAGCGTCATGCCAATTTAAACAGTCATGGCTTCCCCCACAGAATTCTGGGAACCACAGTTTGTTGCCTAACTTCCCCGTGCTGGGCTTGCTGCCCATTACCAAGAGAGGGGAGGGGAGGTGGTGGGAAAGTAGGCGCAGTGTGGCCACAGTACTGGGGGTGTCGGATTGGGTCCATGACAGCACGTACCCTGACCTCCCCACCACCTTGTCCCTCTCACTCACAGTAACTGTCAGTGGCCCCAGAAGTGGAATAGTTGGAATAATTTTTATATTAATTGTTATCTGTATAATTGTCAAAAGTGTGGTAATATTGGGTTAATATAGGAAAACTAATAAACAATTGTTTGTTTGTTTTAAAGGAATTTGGTGTGAGCCAAATTGCACTTGTAACCCCAAGGGGAATTTACCGAACACCCCCAGCATTGAGAAGGCAGGTAAATGGTGCTGCCGACTACTTTTCCGCTGTACTGTATGTGGACAAATACATCCCATTACAGCTCGATGGTGGTTTTTTGATGTAAGTTGCCTACAGGTGACAAATCAGATATAATAAGAACAGAGAAGGGAGGAGGAGGAGGAGGAGGGGAAGGAGGAGGAGGAGGAGGAGGAGGAGGAACAGATTGAGGTTGAATCCTGACAAGACAGAAGTACTGTTTTGGGGGGACAGGGGGCGGGTGGGTGTGGGGGATTCCCTGGTCCTGAATGGGGCAACTGTGCCCCTGAAGGACCAGGTGCACAGCCTGGAAGTCATTTTGGACTCACAGCTGTCCATGGAGGCACAGGTCAATTCTGTGTCCAGGGCGGCTGTCTACCAGCTCCACCTGGTATGCAGGCTAAGACCCTACCTGCCCGCGGACTGTCTTGCCAGAGTGGTGCATCTCTAGTTATCTCCCGCTTGGACTACTGCAATGCACTCTACGTGGGGCTACCTTTGAAAGCGACCCAGAAACTGCAATTAATCCAGAATGCGGCAGATAGACTGGTGACTGGGAGTGGCCGCCGGAACCACATAACACCAGTCCTGAGAGATCTGCATTGGCTCCCAGTACGTTTCCGAGCACAATTCAAAGCCCTAAACGGCCTCAGCCCAGTATACCTGAAGGAGCGTCTCCACCCCCATCGTTCAGCCCGGACACTGAGATCCAGCACCGAGGGCCTTCTGGCAGTTCCCTCAGTGCGAGGTTATAGGGAACCAGACAGAAGGCCTTCTCGGTAGTGGCGCCCACCCTGTGGAACGCCCTCCCTTCAGATGTGAAAGAAATAAGCAGCTATCTTCTCTTTAAAAGACATCTGAAGGCAGCCCTGTTTAGGGAAGTTTTTAATATTTAGTGCTGCATTGTTTTTAACACTCAATTGGAAGCCGCCCAGAGTGGCTGGGGAAACTCAGCCAGATGAGCGGGGTATAAATAATAATAAATTGTTGTTGTTGTTGTTAGAGATGATGATGATGATGATGATGGAATCAGTAACTTATTGAAGCAGGAGAGGAAATAAGAATTCTCTATGTCAGTTTGAGGTTTACAGGGGAAAATCCACTTCACATTTTCCTCTGTATTTCCAAATTGCTGCCTCTTCCTGTTAGCTCTCTTAAGAGCTTATCACAGATTCTAAGGGAAGATGTGATAATGGAAGCTCTCTCTTCTTAAACAGCACTTTTGTTTCCCTTGGGAGACTTGCATGCCCATTTGTTTCCCTCTCCAGCCCTTGCCCATGTTCAAATGCTCCTCCTCAGCCAGATCCGGGTCGAGTGAACAAATATTATTCAGTTTCACGCAGTTTGTATCACTCCTCACTCAGTTTGCTCCATCAGCGTGCAATGGGCTCTGCGAGATTTTCAGCTCCTATCACCATCACACACTCAGCAAAGGGCTAAAGATACCCAAGCGATTCGTACGCAGTGTAGCTGGATTGGAATTTGCTGAGCTCCACGCTGGTTGCAAGTACAGAGCTGTGTAGATATTGGCTCCCGTAGAACATCTCACTAGTGCAGAATATAGCATCTGCTGAGGGATGGGATGCGTGGGGAAGAAGTCGAAGGAAACTGAAGCTCTCTCACTACATAGGAAGTAGGCACACTGGAAAGAAATGAAAAGGGAAAGAGAATTTTTATAAGGCCAACACGGGCAGCCGAAAAGGAACCTTTGACTATCCAAACCACAAATTCCACAGGACGAGAATTATGAGCAAAGTGTCAAAAGATACAGACGGGCCAAAAGGGGAAATCAATGTTTTATCAGTTTTCCTCATCAGGCTGATATTTTTAGGGGATGAAAGACAAGATGTTTTCGTTACGCAGAGAAGAGTGGAGAAAATCCGGTAACGTGCAATGAAGGAAACCGTAAAACCACAGCCGAAATGTAAGCTGTACGCTGCTGAAAGCCAACACGGAAGCACGACAACAGATCCTGCTACTATTATTTGTCTGTTTACTTCACTCACTTCCGCGTAGGAAGAAGGAGTAGGGGTGTGTGCCACTGGAATAGGCATCTGTCTGTTCCATCCTTCTGCTGACTGGAGGGCAAGGCTGTCATCAAAGCTTTTCATGCCTTCTCCTCCATATCCAGCCCTGGACACCAGCATTAGGGACACATAAGTAACAGGCACTTAGACAATGTGCTGGTGCTTGCCCATCGTTGTGCTTCGGTTCCAGTGTGGCACTGTTAGAATGTGCATGTGCCAACACAACTGGGAGCCAATTTAGAATTCTCCATCTTAAGTTATCTTCTCCCCACCACGGCCTAAAAAAACAAAAACCCCCATTGTTTATGGAGGGAGCTCATTATAAAGTGACCCAAATATTATTTAAACAGTGGGGGATTTCTCAATCCACCAGACCAGACAAAAATGACTGTCCAAAACTCTGTAACTGACCCTTGCGCTCTTCTCACAACACCCCCCCACAGAGATTCACGCCTCTTACTGACCTTGCATTGTACCCTCCTTGAGTGTGTTTTTTTCAAAAAATAATTGATTTTCCAATTTTATATCAAACAGAAAACATCAAAAAACAAACAAACAAATAAACGAACAAACATTTATCTTAACTATAATAATTCCATTTTTGTTAACATTATTAAATGACTTCCTCGAATCCTCCTAGCTGAGTTTCCATATACAGTGGTACCTCAGGTTAAGTACTTAATTCGTTCCGGAGGTCCGTTCTTAAGCTGAAACTGTTCTTAACCTGAAGCACCACTTTAACTAATGGGGCCTCCTGCTGCTGCTGCGCCGCCAGAGCACGGTTTCTGATCTCATCCTGAAGCAAAGTTCTTAACCTGAGGTAATATTTCTGGGTTAGCGGAGTCTGTAACCTGAAGCATATGCAACCTGAAGTGTATGTAACCCGAGGTACCACTGTAGTCCATTGTAGCAGTTTTCCAAAACTATTTTCACATAAAATTTTACTTAGTCAATTTACATCTTTCTTTCTTTCTTTTCATTTTAGCTCCTCCTTGAGTGTTTTTGTCTGACTGGAATGTGTCCTTGAACTTTGATAACGTTGGCTTGGATAAGCAACAGGGAGGGGTGTATAGAAAGTAGCCAACTGGACAAAGATAAAATTGCTCCCCTTTGCATCTGCTCCCCCTCATTACTGGCAGGTGATACCAGAAACTTTCCCAGAAGGGAATGCCAGCCCTCAGGCAGAAAAGGGTTCCCCAACTGTCAGAAGCCAGTCAGCAGTAAATCACACAGTTGGAGTTAACTCTTTATTAGAAAAAAGAGAGAGATGGTTTGCACAGCCTAATGAAGGTCAGCCTAATGATGGTCACTGGTCCCATCACCTCCTGGAAAATAGAAGGGGAAGAAATGGAGACAGTGAGAGATTTTACTTTCTTGGGCTCCATGATCACTGCAGATGGTGACAGCAGTCACGAAATTAAAAGACGCCTGCTTCTTCGGAGAAAAGCAATGGCAAACCTAGACAGCATCTTAAAAAGCAGAGACATCACCTTGCCAACAAAGGTCCGTATAGTTAAAGCTATGGTTTTCCCAGTAGTGATGTATGGAAGTGAGAGCTGGACCTTAAAGAAGGCTGATCGCCAAAGAATTGATGCTTTTGAATTATGGTGCTGGAGGAGACTCTTGAGAGTCCCATGGACTGCAAGAAGATCAAACCTCTCCATTCTTAAGGAAATCAGCCCTGAGTGCTCACTGGAAGGACAGATCCTGAAGCTGAGGCTCCAATACTTTGGCCACCTCATGAGAAGAGAAGACTCCCTAGAAAAGACCCTGATGTTGGGAAAGATGGAGGGCACAAGGAGAAGGGGACGACAGAGGGCGAGATGGTTGGATAGTGTTCTCGAAGCCAGCAGCATGAGTTTGACCAAACTGCGGGAGGCAGTGGAAGACAGAAGTTCCTGGCGTGCTCTGGTCCATGGGGTCACAAAGAGTCGGACACGACTAAACGACTAAACAACAAACAACAATGAAGGTCAGACCCCAATGAAGCAGTTGCTGAGACTGAAGGTTCCCACCAACCCACAACCATCTAAATCCCCTCCTTTGCAGGTTTTCTTTTCCAAGCAATCAGAGACTCCACCGGCACACAGCCAAACTCCCCTTCTACCTTTTCATGCCTCTACTGGTTCTGGGAGACAAATCGGGAGAGGAAGGGGAGACACTCATGACTCTTTGTCAGCCAGACTCATCTCTGCCTCTTGGCCTCCACCCTCAGGCTTCAGCTTCTGTCTCTGATTCTAGGCTTATCTCTGCCAGACTCTCCCAGCAAACTAAGCCCAGGTCCTTTGGCTGGGTTGGGACGATATGGGATTGGGGGGGCAACTCCCATCTCTTGCGGGGGCGCAATTAGTGCCAGCACCGTCAGTTAAGAGTTTGGGTGTAATCTTCGACACCTCCCTTTCCATGGAGGCGCAGATTGCAGCTATAACAAAGGCGGCATTTTTTCATCTCCGCCAAGCTAAGCAGTTGGCTCCTTACCTCTCTCGCCCTGACCTAGCCACTGTGATCCACGCGATGGTCACCTCCAGACTGGATTATTGTAACTCACTCTACGTGGGGCTGCCCTTGAGACTGACCCAGAAACTCCAGCGGGTGCAGAATGCCACGGCGAGACTCCTTACGGGGTCCTCGCTGCGAGATCACATTCACCCAGTGCTATACCAGCTGCACTAGCTCCTGGTGGAGTACAGGATCAGGTTTAAGGTGCTGGTTTTAACCTTTAAAGCCCTATACGGCCTAGGGCCCTCGTACCTACGGGACCGCCCTCTCCTGGTATGTCTCACGGAGGACCTTACTGTCTTCAAACAAAAACATCTTGGAGGTCCTGGGCCACAGAGAGGTTAGGCTGGCCTCAACCAGAGCCAGGGCTTTTTTGGCTGTGGCTCTGATCTGGTGGAACGCTCTGTCACAAGAGACTAGGGCCCTGCGGGACTCGACATCTTTCTGCAGGGCCTGCAAGACAGAGCTGTTCCACCAGGCTTTTGGCCAAGGCACAGCCTGACCCCCTCCTTTGGTAATTCTTCACAGAACTCTAGCCCAATGGTTGCCATCAATTTGAATTGAACTGATTTTATAATGAATTGATTTTAAAATGCTGTATTATTTTACTGTTGTTAGCCGCTCTGAGCCCGGCTTTGGCTGAGGAGGGTGGGATATAAATAAATTGTTGTTGTTGTTGTTGTTGTTGTTGTTGTCCCTTCAGCTTCCAATACCTCCTCTTCCCCATCTTCTCCCACCACTTCCCGGGCTCTGAGCCTTCTTCCCTTGGTGGTTCCCCAGCTGATTCGTTCCACCGTTCTTCTGCGCCCAACCAGTTCATGACAGTAACCATGTGCTAGACCATAGGTGGGGAACCAGTGGCCTTTCAGATATTGTTGGACTCCAGTTCCCATCAGCCCTAACCAGCATGGTCAATGGTCATAGATGATGGGAGTTGTAGTCTAACAAAATCTGAAGGCTCGTTGGTTCCCCACCCCTGTACAGGGCCTTTTGAATTCTGGGCTTTATCGGTTAGACAAAAGTGTAATTCTGAAATGGAGGTCACACAGAACTTGAAACTCGGTTTCTGAAAACTATGTGTAATAGGGTCCTACTGTAATAACACTTAAAAAAAAAAAATTATTAAAGATTTTCTTGTTTTACAGAAGCAAGTGTAATGCCTTGTATTTTTTTCCATGTAACCTTTTTACAAATCCGTTTCATTTGTTGAGACATTAGGGGGAAAAGAAAAAAAAAAGGAAAAAAGGGGTGGAGGGAGGAAAGATGGGTGGGGGTGGGGTCGGGTGGCGATGTTTCTGTTACACTTAATGTATATAGGGTTTGGTGTCAGCGTTGCTTGTGCTGTTCACTTGTGTTCCTTTGGTGGTGAGAGAGGTTGGGGTTGGCCTAGGGTGTGGTTGTTTGTTTGTGATTGGCTGTGGTGATCTTTGTTTTTGTGTGTGAGTGGGGTGGGTGGGTGGGTGTTTTGGATCAGGTTAGCCATATTGATTTGTATGCTGTTGGTGGATTCTTGTCATTGTCTTGTTGGGCTGTGTATGTGATAAAGGGGTGTAAAGGCGTCTTCTTCTGTTTGTCCCCGTGTCAGTTTCAGTTTATTGGTTAATTTTTCTAGTAGGGCTGTTTCCCATACTATTTGGTACCATTGGTCCATGCTTACTCCTGACAGGTCTCTCCAGTGTCTGGTTATGGTGTTCCTGGCTTCTGAAAGTAGGTGGGTTATGAGTTCTTTGTGGTGTAAATGGGCATTGTTGTCTTGGAAGATGTTTAGTAGGGCCAATTCTGGGGTGATGTCTAATACTTGCTTAGTTATTTTACATATTTCTCGTATGGCTCTTGTCCAACACTTTTGTGCTGTTTTGTCCATTAACCAATGGATTCAAGTTGTGCAGACCTCCTGAAACAAAGCCTCCCCCCCCCCTTGTTCACCACCACTTTTAAATAAGAGAAATTCATTTTTAATTTCATACATAGGCAGCAAACCATCTCAAAGGCGAAGATGCGAGAACGTTACCCAGCAAGGACACCAAGCTCAGCAATGTAAGAAGCACTGAAATGGATCGTGGCTCCTTTTAAAATGCGTGTGTTTCCGCCCCCTGAAAAAAAAAGAAAAAAGAGTGGTCATTAGAGAGAATAGTTTTGCATGTATATCCCATTCAGAGAAATGCCCATAAAACCTTTTCATATCATTTCCCTGTTTACTTTGACTCTTAAGAAAAACTACAAATGTTGAGGACAATGTTTGCAAATAGACTTTTTAGTACCGAGTTTCCAACACACATGGGCATCCTATAAAACCTCCACGCAGTTGAACCCCACCCATGGCACCATCCCAGCATTCAGTGTGTTTTGCTGTTATAATAACGATTGCTTGGCAGCTGTTACTGTTTTGGCCTCCGTCACGACAAAATCTCCTTCTGAGGGTGATCAAACCGAGACTGTAAAATTCACTGTAGCAGGATTGGAGAGGAGATGCAGGTATATAGATTAGATCTAAGGGGAATGAGTATATTTGGGGGTCCCTTGACATCCTCGCCCTATTCATAAGTGGGTAAATTGTGGGGAAGCATTTCATAGAATTTCCCCAAGGGGGAGGATAGATTCTCCCTCAGAGGTCACTGTCACCCATTAGCAGTAGCAGTTTCTGCCTTTTGTCCCAAGGTTTCTTTTTTTTTTCTTTCAAGTCAGCAACCATTATGCCGACCTACATTGGATCCCACCACAATTCAAAGTGTTAGTACTGACCTTTAAAGCCCTAAACAGCCTTGGCCCAGTATACCTGAAGGAGTGTCTCCACTCACATTGTTCAGCCCAGACACTGAGAGGTCCGGCGCCGAGGGCCTTCTGGAGGTTCCTTCACTGTGAGAAGTGAGGGTACAGGGAACCAGGCAGAGGGCCTTCTCAGTAGTGGCACCCTCCCTGTGGAACGCTCTCCCATTAGATGTCAAGGAAATAAACAACTATCTGACTTTTAGAAGACATCTGAAGGCAGCCCTGTTTAGGGAAGTTTTTAATGTTTGATGTTTTGTCACATTATTATTATTATTATTATTATTATTATTATTATTATTATTTCAGGAGCCAACAGGAGTGGCATGGGAAACCCAGCCAGATGGGTGAGGTATTATTATTATTATTATTATTATTATTATTATTATTATTAATGCATTCTCCACACTGACCCAATGGCCCAATGGTCTCTGTCTCTGTCTGTGTCTCTCTCTGTGTGTAGGCATGTAATACTACTACTTCTACAGCTAACAACAGTTCTGGAGGCTTTGGAATTGTTTGACCAGTACAAATGGTCACAATGGTGTCATTCAAAAGTCATGGTATCGTGGAAAAGATAAAGCGGTTATGTTCAACAACGTGCTCATGGTTCATAAAAGTTTCACGAGTCCTGCCAGCGCACTCAAAAACAGTGTGAACAAAATCTGAGGCAGTGATTGGGGAAAGCTCCCACCACTTCATTCCTGTAGCCCTCAACTCATGGAGGAGCCTCCTGCATCTATGGAAATAGAGACACAAATGTCTCCACAACTGCCTTCCACAACGGTGGGCAACAGGAAAGACAACGAGAGGGTGAGCGATTCTGCTCATCCCCACAGCTTCTCCCCGCCCCCGCCCCCAGAATGGTAGCACCCATGCCTACCAAATAATAGCCATGGCCTCCTTTTCACCTAGGCAGGAGATTGAAACCTGCTAATTGGGGATCCCGCTCATTAAAAGTCCTGTTGGTTGTGTGTGAACCACTAGCACACCAGCCCTGGGAATTCTTCAGCAGCAAGAAAGCCTGCTTTTCTTGTCATTTGTACAAAGGAATTTAATATGTCAAACAGAAAAGAAAACCCCCAAGGACATCTTCATTACGGAGAACGATGGTACTGAACATCTGTTCATGCCAGGAAAGCTATTTGAAGGAGTAAGGACAGCTGGACACTCTGTGATAATAAGTGGGCGATGTGCTTTTATCCGTAAGGCAAAATGTGGGGCACCCAGAGAACTATCCTGGGGGGGGGGGGGGAGAGTTAAAGAAAAGCTTTGGTATGGACAAGGTCAATTTAGATTGAGGTTGAATCCTGACAAGACAGAAGTACTGTTTTGGGGGGACAGGAGGCGGGCAGGTGTGGAGGACTCCCTGGTCCTGAATGGGGTAACTGTGCTCCTGAAGGACCAGGTGCACAGCCTGGGAGTCATTTTGGACTCACAGCTGTCCATGTATCAGCAATTCAGTGGGAATTTATCTCAATATGCACATGCTAGCATGCAATTTTGCCTAATGTACACATTTCTGCAAAGCAATTTTCCCGAATAGAAAGCATTCTGTATGCAATCTGAACTAACATATGCAAATTTTACCCCAATATTATGCATTTTTGTGCACATTACCTGGGTGGACAATTGCATTGCAAAATTCAGAGATGTTTATGCATTTATTCGGAGAGTGCGAATTGCATAGATTCGCCTTTAAATGAGAATTGAATCAAATCTCCTCCCCTAGTGAAGAAAAAGCAATGCTATAGTCTTATAAATCAATCATAGCCCTGGATCAGACCAACGTAAAGAAAAGCTAATTTAAGTCCTGCATGAAATTATTGAAAGCCTTTTTTACTCAAAGCCTCTTCAAAACTCTCAGCAAAGCTAGCCAAGGAGCTGGCTTTACTTTCAGGAAATGAATTGAGAACACACTGAATATCTCTGGTCAATGTCCTGGAGCTTTTCAAAGATTATACGTTTGAACATTGTAGTAACTTCACCTTGAAATTAATTAGCTTGCAGATATTGGATCATAAGGCTATTATTCATACCACCAACAGTTCCGCTACAAATGCCTGACTGTGGTTCCATTGTCTCTTCTTCACCTATCCCCTTTAAGATACAAAATAAAAAAATGGTAAACACCTCACCATGCAGTAAGGTGCACAATGGCAGAACGATTTCAGTAACCGCAGAAAGTTACATTAATTGTTATAAGGTTTTAAGCATCATAGGGATGCGGGTAGCACTGTGGGTTAAACCACAGAGCCTAGGACTTGCCGATCAGAAGGTCGGTGGTTCGAATCCCCGCGATGGGGTGAGCTCCCGTTGCTCGGTCCCTGCTCCTGCCAACCTAGCAGTTCGAAAGCACGTCAAAGTGCAAGTAGATAAGTAGGTACAACTCCGACGGGAAGGTAAACGGCATTTCCGTGTGCTACTCTGGTTCGCCAGAAGTGGCTTAGTCATGCTGACCACATGACCCGGAAGCTGTATGCCAGCTCCCTCGGCCAATAAAGCGAGATGAGCACCGCAACGCCGTTTACCTTCCCGCTGGAGCGGTACCTATTTATCTACTCGCACTGGTATGCTTTTGAACTGCTAGGTTGGCAGGAGCAGGGACCGAGCAACAGGAGCTCACCCCATCGTGGGGATTCGAACCACCGACCTTCTGATCGGCAAGTCCTAGGCTCTGTGGTTTAAACAGCAAAATTAACTCATGGGCCAAAATATAAATTTATCTCTTTGTCACATTTGCACTGGCCCTCTAAGTGTCCCAATTTTCCAGGGACAGTCCTGGATTTACAGAAGCCATTCTGGTTTCTGATTTGATCCCAGAATGTCCTGCTAAGGACATCCCTATATTCACTGGATAAATGTTTGATTTATGTGATCCCCAAGCCAAGGAGATAAGTAACCATACAACTTTTAGAAGAGATCTGAAAGCAGCCCTGTATAGGGAATGTTTCACATTTTATTATGTCTTTACATTTGTTGGAAGCCACCCAGAGAGGCCGGGGCAATCCAGTCAGATGGGTGGGCTATAAATAATAATTTTTTTGCTGTTGTTGAATAGGACATTCCTATTTTCATCAGAGAAATGTTGAAGAGTATGTTTTCATCTTTCAGTTCCTTGAAGAATCTGAGGAAGGCAAATTGTCAGGGGCCTCAGGGGGCCTCACAACAACCTTGTAAAGTAGATTAGGCTGAGAGATGGTGGGTTGTGCAAGGCTCCCTGTTTAGATTTACGGCTGAGCAGAGATGCAAACCTGCAGTTCCCACTTCCAGAAATTCTAACCTATTACATGGCACTGTTTACCTGGGCTGTACAGAGCCCCCACCAACCCAATATGGGGGACACACTTCCAAAGAAGATCCCTGTGAATGCACTTTCCATGAAGCACCTTTGGAAGATGCCTTCACAGAAGTATCTCCACCTCTTTTTCACAACTCACTCCCTCTCAGCCCTCTGCGCCTCAGACAACCCCATTCAGCAGAGTCCCCTGAGCAGAAGAGACACTTTTAAAAGGGCTTGGGGTTGCCGATGTACTGAGTTGAATAGGATCCAAAAGGCAGCAGTCTGATTGGTCCTAGAACAATAGGATTCAGAATGCAGCAGTCTGATTGGTCTGCAGGAGCCACCCAATCCAGCTCCAGGTAGAAGTGAGTCTGCAACCTGATTGGCCTACAGGAAAATCCCGGAATTAGCCAATCACGTGGGGCCCATTGTGCAAATAATGCATATAAAGCAGACAGTTTGGGTGAACTTCCATTCCTCCTCGCTACTATGAGCTGAATAAAGAGCATGAAATCCACACTTGACTCCGAGTATATTTCAGAGGGGGAGGATATCACCTTCCACCCATCCTCTAGTTCCAATTCTTCCTGCACTCAACCATTCTCCTGATGAAGTCAGCCAGATGTCTGCTGGAGGAATAAAATGTTACGCTGTCAGGACACCATCAGTGCAAAGGGTTACAAAGGATGGGCATATGGTGGAGAATGAGTGGAGATCAGAGTGAGTCCTAGGTTCACATAGGGGGGGTCAGTCCTGTCCTCCAGTCATTATGTAAAATCACACCATCAAAAATGTGTTGGGAGAACCAGTCTGGTATTTGGAAGATCTAAATTCAAATCAGAGAGATTTTACTTTCTTGGGCTCCATGATCACTGCAGATGGTGACAGCAGCCACGAAATTAAAAGACACCTGCTTCTTGGGAGAAAAGCAATGACAATCCTAGACAGCATCTTAAAAAGCAGAGACATCACCTTGCCAACAAAGGTCCATATAGTTAAAGCTATGGTTTTCCCAGTAGTATGGAAGTGAGAGCTGGACCATAAAGAAGGCTGATCGCCAAAGAATTGATGCTTTTGAATTCTGGTGCTGGAGGAGACTCTTGAGAGTCCCATGGACTGCAAGAAGTTCAAACCTCTCCATTCTGAAGGAAATCAGCCCTGAGTGCTCACTGGAAGGACAGATCCTGAAGTTAAGACTCCAATACTTTGGCCACCTCTTGAGAAGAGAAGACTCCCTGGAAAAGACCCTGATGTTGGGAAAGATGGAGGGCACAAGGAGAAGGGGACGACAGAGGACGAGATGGTTGGACAGTGTTCTCGAAGCTACCAGCATGAGTTTGACCAAACTGCGGGAGGCAGTGGAAGACAGAAGTGCCTGGCGTGCTCTGGTCCATGGGGTCACGAAGAGTCGGACACAACTAAATGACTAAACAACAACAATAAATTCTGGGTGACTTTTCTCAGCCTAACGTACCTCACATGGCTGATAAACTGGGGTGGGGACCATATACATATACCTCACATAATTTTGAGTTCCTTCGATGAAAGGTAGCATATAAATGTGGATAATAAAAAGTTTAAACAAAGAATGGGGAACCTGTGATCCTCTAGATGTTCTTGGAGTCAGGGGAAGGTTGCAGTAAGCCAGCCAGCAGGATTGCACCCTCTGCTCCCATCAGCTCCAGTCAGCCTGGTCCATGATCAGGGAGGATGGGAACTGTGATCTGTCCACATCTGGAGAGCCACAGGTTTCTCTTCCCTGCTTTAGCACTCCCACTGAAGTCAGCTAAAAGTCCCAGATGACTGTTGGTAGTTTTGTGGAACAGTTCTTTTCAGTTTCAGATTCCTTTTGTGTGGGGAGGAGGCAACACGCGACTCCCACGAAAAGTTTGCCCTTCCACTTCAATCACACCATTTGGTCACAACTGACAGCTGCATCATATTTTCTTTGATGAAATGGTAAACCAGGACCATAGCCAGCGCCCATAAAAGTAACATTAGTAGAGTTGTAAGAGTCTAATGGTTGTGAGTTTAAACTCTGTGCATCGAACAGTAAATTTTACAATCCAGATTTTCAATGTAAAAATGGAAATGAGTTGCAATGAGCAAGCTAGCCCCCCGGGTAATAGCATGAAATCTACAGTAAATTCCTGCTGCGTCGTAAGTCCTAGCTGCTGTTCAACTACTGTAAGGAACAAGGAGCTTCCTGCATGCGGTGGGATGAGGGCCCATCTCAATGCAAACAAAGGGCACCTCTTGTCAAGTGGTGAGATGGGAAGGTGGGACACCATAGAGTGCTGGAATTTACTACCATGAGACAATAATAATAATAACAATAATAATTTATTATTTGTACCCCGCCCATCTGGCTGGGTTTCCCCAGCCACTCTGGGCGGCTTCCACAGAGACCAAAAATACACTAAAATGTCACACATTAAAAACTTCCCTTAAGATGTCTTCTGAATGTCAGGTAGTTGTTTATTGCTTTGACATCTGATGAGAGGGCGTTCCACAGGGCGGGCGCCACTACCAAGAAGGCCCTCTGTCTGGTTCCCTGTAACCTCACTTCTCGCAATGAGGGAACCGCCAGAAGGCCCTCGGTGCTGGATCTCAGTGTCCGGGCAGAACGATGGAGGTGGAGACGCTCCTTCAGGTATACAGGACTGAGGCCATTTAGGGCTTTAAAGGTCAACACCAACACTTTGAATTGTGCTCGGAAACATACTGGGAGCCAATGCAGATCTCTCAGGACAAGACCATGGCACACAGGTAGGACATCTGCTTTGCATGCAGAAGGTGCCAGTTTGAGTCCCCAGAATCTCCTGGTAGGACTAGGAGAGAAGAAGAAGAGTTTGGATTTGATATCCCGCTTTATCACTCCCCTAAGGAGTCTCAAAGTGGCTAACATTCTCCTTTCCCTTCCTCCCCCACAACAAACACTCTGTGAGGTGAGTGGGGCTGAGAGACTTCAGAGAAGTGTGACCAGCCCAAGGTCACCCAGCAGCTGCATGTGAAGGAGGGGGAATTGAACCCGGTTCACCAGAGTACGAGTCCACCGCTCTTAATCACTACACCACACTAGGAGAGACCCCTCTCAGAACCCGTGAAGTGAGTTTCTGTCAGTCAGAGTAGAGTTAGATGGGCTGTCACACTGAAGATGGAGAAAGCTTCTTTTCTCCTGCTCTGGAGCATAGACTAAACATCAAGAATAGCTTTCGGATAGTAGGGCATGAAAGTATCAGCTAGATGTTCTACAGGGGTAAGAAAATAAGTTGGTTGTTAATCCCATTGGCCATCAATGCATTCATGAAACCAAATTAACAATCATGCTTATCATTTATATAGCGCTTTCAACTCTAAAGTTTAGAGCATGGAAAACCATTTTTATTATTCTTGATATATTGCATTTATATTCTACCTTTCCTCCAAAAGAACTGGTGAACATAGTTCTCCTTCTTCTCCATTTTAGAAAACATTCCCAGGTCCTAGTCCCACACTCTAACCACTAAGCACACACTGGTTCTGATTCAGTCCTGAAGATGTGTTCAGTGATGTAAACCTGTTGAGCAGAACAGGACTCTGTCCCAGGTAAGTGTGTATAGGACTGCAGTCTTCACTCTGTAAGCTAAGTCAGTACAGTATTATTATTCCCACTGAGCAGTCATGTCCTCAAGGCCATTTTGTGCATTCACTGTGGAAGCAAGTTGTTGTTTAGTCATGTCCGACTCTTCGTGACCCCATGAACCAGAGCATGCCAGGTACTCCTGTCTTCCACTGCCTCCCACAGTTTGGTCAAACTCATGCTGGTAGCTTCGAGAACACTGTCCAACCATCTCCTCCTCTGCTGTCCCCTTCTCCTTGTGCCCTCCATCTTTCCCAACATCAGGGTCTTTTCCAGGGAGTCTTCTCTTCTCATGAGCTGGCCAAAGTATTGGAGCCCAGCTTCAGGATCTGTCCTTCCAGTGAGCACTCAGGGCTGATTTCCTTAAGAATGGAGAGGTTTGATCTTCTTGCAGTCCATGGGACTCTCAAGAGTCTCCTCCAGCACCAGAATTCAAAAGCATCAATTCTTCGGCAATCAGCCTTCTTTATGGTCCAGCTCTCACTTCCATACATCACTACTGGGAAAAACATGGGAAGCAAGTTATGCTATTCAATATATATGCTATCTTGCTAATACGTTACAGCACAATAAAAATATATAAATCCACATTAAATGCTAATATGGGGGGGGGCTGAATTATAAAACATTGCCATGGAAACAAACCATGTTTCTCTGCATAAACAAAGAACTCTACACTTGCACTATATAAAACCCTACTCAGCAGAAAGAAATATGATTTAGAATATGATAGACAAAAATGAAGTGAAGAGTTAGGGGTACAGATAACAAATGATATATGGGAGTCAAGTATAAAATCAACAGAAATAGCCTCTATGGATCTAAGACTAAGACTTATTCAGCAGAAAATAGTATTCAAAGTCCACTGGACTCCAGCAAAACTTTACCAGAAGAAAATAACAAATGCAGACAACTGCTGGAGATGTGGGAGTAAAAATGCGAACTTAGTACATATGATGATTAACTGCCCGATAAGATCATTTTGGTGCGAGGTGAGGATATATATAGCAAGAGTAATAAAAAGAGATTGTTATTTAGGGGAATGAATTTAATTCTAAATTATATACCAGAAACGTGGGAGATTACAAGGGGTCAAAAAAATGGATGTATTGTGCCATATTAGAAGCAAAAAAACTTGTCTTGATGAATTGGAAGAGCCGCAAAAAGTTCCCATTGAGCACATGGATTGACAATGTGGACAGACTAGTTACCTACGAACGAATTGCATATCGACGCAAATTAAGAATGGATAAATATGAAGAAATCTGGAAGGAATACTTAAGCGATAAGGCGGACAGTGGTGGGAAGTAGGGGGAGGAGGGGTGGGTAAATATTGTTAAAAAGGTGTAGTCATAGGTATATCAGTACTCAAATCTGAATTGTTAAATTGTGTTATTAGTGTTATTGTGGTTTTTGTTGTATGTGTTTTAGGTGGTTGTTTGTATTGAACTAATGATTAAATAAATTTTAAAAAAACTGCTTTGGCTGAGGCTAGAGCTGGGGAAAAAACCACAATTTTAATTTTATTCTTTTATTTTTCTTATCTACATCTTTTGTGCTTTTGGATACTGGTCCATGCAATTCCCTTCTGGACATTCTTCTGGAGACGCCAGGATTGGAGAAAACATGGGAGACTTTCAGTCACACTGGTTCACCACTACAAAGCCTCGATTTATTGGCCAATTGTGCTACATATTCTGACGATGAGCAAACAGAAGATCATAGAATCATAGAGTTGGAAGAGACCACAAGTTGAGAAAAGGAATCTGGAGAAGTAAAAAAGCAACCAAGTCCATGTTGTGAGAGAAGGAGTTTGGAGTGAGGAGAGGATAAGAAATACGCAGGAAGTTGGCTTACCAACATTCCTCCAATGAAAATAGGGACATCCTACTCAATAGTAGTAGTAGTAGTAATTTTATTACTTATACCCCACCCATCTGACTGGGTTGCACAAGCCACTCTGGGCAGCTTCCAATATATATAAAAACATAATAAAACAGAAACATTTAAAAGTTTCCCTATACAAGGCTGCCTTCTGATGGCTCAGTGGTCAGATAACTCCATACCCTCCAACATTTCTCCAATGAAAAATGGGATGTCATAAGGAAAAGTGGGACATTCCAGGATCAAATCAGAAACCGGGGACGGCTACCAATGGTATCAAATAGTATGGGAAACAGCCTTATTAGAAAAACTAACCAAGAAACTGAAACTGACACGGGGACAAATAGAAGAAGACGCCTTCACCCCGCCAGTGGCGTAGCGTGGGGGGTGCCAGGGGTGCCAGCCGCACCGGGCGCAACACCTGGGGGGGCGCGAGTCCAGAGGGAAGGGACAAGCAATCGAGGCTTGGTTGGGGTGGGGGGTCGTCGTCTCCGCCACTGCTTCTGTTTTCCGCTGCGCTGAGGCGAGCTGGGCGCGGCCAGGCATGCAAGCGCAGCGCCTGGCCAAGCGCTGCAGCCTGGGGAGCCGGCGCCTTAGCGCCTCGCCGTCGGCCGCGCAGCCGTTGCCCAAGCTCGACAACTCGTGGAGGGCGCCTCTCTCTCTCTCTCTCTCTCTCTGCCTGGAGGGGAGGGGCTTTCCCTGCTCTTTGTTCCGTTTGAGCAAACACAGCAACGAAACAGAGCAGGGTGGGCAGTAAGACCCTGAGGCAGAATGCAGGAAAGCAGCCGCTTCCTCTTTTCAGGTTTCCCTTCTCCGGTACCTACCCACCCACGTTTATTGCGAGGGAAATCTAGCTGACTGCAGGGAAGGGGTTGGGTGCATGTAATGTGTGACAAAGGCATCAGGTGTACGTCTTGGGTGGAAAGGGTATAAGGGTGGGGAGGTAGAGTGCATTTAAAAAAACCAAAACATTGTGGATTTAAACAAGGAAAATGTAGCATAATCTACTGTTTGTAAGGGCCCTTTGGGATTGGTTTTACCCATCTCAGACAGTTAGCTCATAGTGTAAATAAAGATGGCTGTTGTTTACATTTTTTTAATAAAAGCATCAACAACGATCCTTTTGCACGGTCTGTTGTGCTGTGTTGCAGAACTTTTTGCAGTTGCAGGATTAGGGATGGTGTTCTGTGCTACAGTGGCGTAGCGTGGGGGGTGCAGGCTGGGCCGGCCACACCGGGCGCAACATCTGGGGGGCCGCGCTCCACGGGTTAGGGGGCGCAAAATCCACGGGTTAGGGGGCGCAAATTACTTGCCTTGCCCCGGGTGCTGACAACCCACGCTACGCCGCTGCACCCCGCTTTGGTTCCCCTTTATCACATACCCAGCCCAACAAGACAATGACAAGAATCCCCCGAATCAATCTGGCTAACTGGATTCAAAAATACACACTCACACCCCACTCACACACAAAAACAATTCTAACCACAGCCACCCAAGGACAACCTACCACACCCTAAGCCACCCCCAACCTCTCTCACCACCAAGGAAATACAAGTGAATAGTCAGAGAACCCATACTATGCAAGTAACGCTGACACAACCCCTCACACACACTAGGTAGAATAAAGAAGCATAACCACCCCACCCCAACCCACCTGCCACTCCCCCTACCCCTCTTCCCCCTTTTTCTTTTCTTATTTTTCCTAATGTTTATTTGTTGTTGTTGCTGTTGTTGTTGTTTAGTCATTTAGTCGTGTCCAACTCTTCGTGACCCCATGGACCAGAGCACGCCAGGCACTCCTGTCTTCCACAGCTCCCACAGTTTGGTCAAATTCATGCTGGTAGCTTCAAGAACACTGTCCAACCATCTCGTCCTCTGTCATCCCCTTCTCCTTGTGCCCTCCATCTTTCCCAACATCAGGGAGTCTTCTCTTCTCATGAGGTGGCCAATTATTGGAGCCTCAGCTTCAGGATCTGTCCTTCCAGTGAGCACTCAGGGCTGATTTCCTTAAGAATGGATAGGTTTGATCTTCTTGCAGTCCATGGGACTCTCAAGAGTCTCCTCCAGCACCAGAATTCAAAAGCATCAATTCTTTGGCAATCAGCCTTCTTTATGGTCCAGATCTCACTTCCACACAACACTATGGCAAGCCACTCCAGTATCCCTGCCATGAAAACTCCTAATGTTTAAACCAATTCATAAACCGAGAACTTACACATTGATCACTAATAATGAAATCTATGTTGTAGATATCTTTCCAGATTTATTATGCTATTTTTGTGATATACAAATGACATGAGAAAACTTGGTATACTTATTTGTATAATTTGTATAATAAGTATAAGAAGAAGAAGAAAGAAAGGGATGAGGGAAAAGAAACCGGGACAGCTTCTGTAAATTCGGGACTGTCCCTGGAAAGTAGGGACACTTGGAGGGTCTGCAATTTGAGTCCACATTTTTGGCGCAGGGGGGCTGGCTTTCGTTCCAATGTGAACAGGGATGCTTGCACTTCCAAACAGCCCCACTTCGAACGATGGGTGAACCTCTAACGCACTGCGATCAATGACTGTCCTCTACACGACAGAACGAGCGTGGAGGGAGGTTCAGCACAACAATTAGAGGTCGAATCCCGACGAGGGGGCAGAGTGAGGGGAGAGGAGGCTTGGAATGCTTTGCTTTAAAATCATTTAAGGGGTGGGTGTATGTTTTGCTCTCTCCCCCTAAGCAGTTCCATATGATCCTGCGCAGCTTTTCGACCACAAAAAGCTCTCGTCAGAAAATAACAAGAGCTGTGTCACTGAGGTAAGCTCATGCCCTGATCTCACGGCTAATAAATATGGCTCTGACCACTTTTTTCACTTGGCTTCGCCAGCCCCTGTGTTGTCGCAAGGCAAACCAGCATTGTGAATTCCTCTCTTGTTTCAAAGAAAGAAGCGCTTGGGGGGGGGGGGCTCTTTCAAGCCAGTTCTGCCAGGAGCGCCACGTCGGAGGAGGAGGCGGTTGTGCCAAGTGTGGCTTTAGGAGGAGTGCAACATGTCAACCACATGACAGGCCCTGCCGTGCAAGGAAGGCACACCCATTTCCTATTAGACCGTCACCCGCACAGAGAGTTTATTTACCTTCCCCGTCCAGCGCAGCATTACCATCGGAACTGGAATCAAAAACATTTATTTCGTTTCGCTTTCTTCGCTCCAACACTTTTTGGTTTGTTGGTTTGGTTTTAAAAAAAAGAAAAAGAAAGAAAGTGTGGCTGATTGTAATTTCTGCAAATTAAAAGCAAAATAAATAAATAAACCGAAAGCACATTTATTAAAGAAAAGCCCAGCATGTGGGTTAATAAACATGCTGTCTCTTCAAGGAGCATGTGTTTCCGTGAGAGTGGGAGAGTGTTTAATGACAATAGAGGAAGACGCTGCCTTCTGACAAGGGGGGCAGCAGAGGCTGTTCTTCATTTATTGAATTGAATTTGTGGCTGTGCGTTTCAGCAAAATCCGTGTGGTGCACCTGGTAAAAGAGCGTTTGCTGTTTGGTAGCAGAAATACAGCTCTCATGCTCATCACTAGCAAAAAAAGAGAAGGAGCCTTTTGTTTGGATAACTTGCAAAAAATAAAAATTGCATTGGATAACAAGAGTGCCTGCGCTGAGTTTCTCCCAGGAATGTAGAGTTCTGAATGAGTCTTGTTCATTTGTTGTACAGTCGTACCTTGGATCCTAAACGCCTTGCGAGTCGAACGTTTTGACTTCCGAATGCCGCAAACCTGGAAGCGAGTGTTCCGGTTTGCAAACGTTCTTTGGAACCCAAACGTCCAACACGGCTTCTGATTGGCCACAGGAGCTTCCTGCAGCCAATCGGAAGTGGTGCCTTGGTTTACAAACGTTTTGGAAGTCGAACGGACTTCCGGAAAAAAATCTGTTTGACTTCCAAGGTACCACTGTACTGAACTAGGGATGGGTGGAGAAATTGGGCTCAGTGTGCATTGAAAGGCAAGCCTACCGATGTGAGCTCCGTCAGCTTACCAAAACAATAAGGTTTATAGCAGGCACCACAAACAGTACCACAAAGGCGCCTATCTAATGCCAATGGGAAGGAAATTACAAAGTTTAAGTGCTGCCATGTTGAGAGATGGTGAGGTAATATTGCTCCTAGAGGCATCCATGAAAATGATGCTAGGAGCAATGTCATTCCCGGGATCACATACAACTAGATTTTCCAAGTCGTCAGCTTGTCAAGCACAGCGCCCAAGATTTTTAAGTGAGAAAACAGAGAAGCCACCTCATCATAATAGCATCGACTCCACCCAGTCCTCCCACCACCACAATCCAAAGATACACACTCCAGTCCCAAAGTTTGGAGAGGTTTTCTTGCCCCTACAACCGTACCGGGAAAAAATCTATATATATAAAAAGCTAAGCCAAATTTCACTCCCTGGTCCTTTCACATTGCAATGTTGGGGCTGTCATAGGGCCCACCTAGGCACTGAAGGTACGAGTTGCTGAAGGCCTCTGAGCTGGCTTTGCCTGCTGTGGACTCTGTGCTCCCCGCCATGAAAGGCAAGGCCTCAGATCTCCAGCAAACTTCTCAGTCTTTACTCAGGGCGGGGGTGTCAATTCCTTGCTACAAACTGGATTCTAATGTGCTGACAAAGCCATAAATGCCAGAGAATCCTGCATCCCCCTCCCCGCACTGCATTGTTTGTCTCTGACCACCAGGCATCTTCCGCTGAAACAAAAGCCCAGAAGAACCAAGAGCTTCTTGTGCCCAAAGAAGAAAACGTAGGATTAGTGGAATTTAAAGATAGTGAGGAGAGGAGAGAGAGAGAAAAGAAGGAGCAGCAGTAACTTGTTGTCTTATTAGCAGGGCACTCTTTTGTTCTGTTTTGGCCCTGGAAATCCATGCTTCCTGATTTTATTTTTTTAAAAACGGTGTTTACATATCTAGATCCTTATCTCCTTTCATCACAGGAAGCGAAATCCTTCACGGAGGTTAAATTGCTGAACTTAGGGGAAATCTCAAGCCGATTGATTCCTGAGGCCTACCTTTTCCCCAAACTAGGCCATTAAGAGGTCAAGGCCGGGGTGCTGGTATGTGTGTTTAAGGCTAATGGCAAGGCACGCGAATGCCCCTCAGCCAGGCAGACAATGGCTCTCAGAAGAAATTCCCAGCAGCGATTCCAAGCGCTGAGGTTGTGCTCATTAGTCACCAGGCATTAGTCATCCTGTAGCCTGGACTAGAGGAGTTGTTTGCTGTGAGGTCCTCTTCCCCTAGTCTACGCTCAGTATTCTTCCAGACCTGGAAAGCATCAGAGATTTGCAATGGGCGTGGGAAGGAGCAGGGGAACCAGGAGATATTTTAGGTGCCCTGAAACCTGTTGGGGGGGGGACCAGGCAAATCTGAAGATAGGCCATTTGATTGATGGCTACAGTTGCCCACGGCCGGCCCTCTTATTAGGCAAGACTTAGCTCAGCAACTCCCATCAAGCAACCACAGGGCCAACTAATGCCTGCTTGCGCCTCCTGTTCATTTGACCCTGAAAAGAGGCTCCTAAAAATATTTGCCTCTGCCCTTTCCATAAAATATTTTGGCAAAGCATGGTCATTTATGTTTCTTCACGTTAAATGGAACTACCCATCATGATGATGAGGAGGAAAGTGGGAGAAGGTCCCAAATATTGTAGTTTCACCTGGGGGAGCCCAGCAGATCCCTGAACCCACAGATATATGGTAGCATCTTGGGGTTCCTTGTCAGTGGAAGGAGAACCTCCTTGTATCTGGGGCAGGGATCAGGTATAGGCCCTCAAAAGTTTAGTCCTTTTGCTTAGCCCCTTGGAAGTGAATTGGAACCACTGAGACCTGAGTTCATCCTCTCTTGAATCTCCATGCCCTAGATTTAGTTCATGGGGGGCACCAGAGTGTGACAAAGAAATAGCGATGGAGACATGCATGTAAATTGAGTGACATTCAATGGTGCCTACCCACCAGCAGAACAGACTTCCACTGGTACAATGGGACTCTCCCTTCTGCTACTCTCCACTGCAGTCCCACCATCAATATTTTCTCTGAAGGGTTGTGGGACCCTCTGGAGCAAATTGGGGGGGGGGTGTGCGCGCAAGGGACAGAGAAGAGGGGGAAATAAGCTTGTGCAAAGTTAGATGTCGCCCATTATATTTTTATCAGGATTAAAATGGTTACAGTGGTGATTTAGTGAGGCGGGTTGTAGTAACGGATATGGTAGAATTGTCACCCACACCTGTCACAAACTCACATAAACAACTGGTTCCCCTTCAATACAAAACTCTCATTTTTTGTCAGGGGAAAGAAAACTCCGATCAAGAAATGGCCAGTGTTTATTGGAAGCCATCCTCATCTGTAAAGCCACTTCCGATCCTGCGGAGGAGGTGGGGTTGCGGGCTTCACGCCCACCCCACGTGTGCGGGGGCTGGCTTCAGCCCCTGCGAGACTGAGGGAATCCCGGCCGTGTCGCCCACCCAGCCAGCCAATCGGGTGGCTGGGGGGCATGGCCTGTCCTATTTAGGGCCGGCGTGGCCAGGGCTTGCCCTCTTTTCGCCGCGCCAGCCATGCGATTTTCCCACCCTCCCTCCCTTTAGGTAGGCTCCTGACTTTGCTATGGGCTTCGGTCGGTCGCTGCAAGGGGCCTGGTAGGAATTTTTCCCAATTGGCAATTTCAGCCAATCGGTTTTTCGCCTACCTCGTAGCAACTTGTCACAACTCCTCGGCATTGGCGGTTAGGCATTGTTAAGAAGGGGTTAAGAGGATGTGGGGGGGAGGAAACGCCATCACCTCCCCCAAAAGCTAAGGGTAGTCCGTTAAAGGATTCAGGGGGGCGTGGCCCTGTCCGAAACCTATGGAGATGTGGGCCTAAGGCACGCCCCCGAGCGGTGACCCGGGGGAGCTCCTAGTTGATGTGCCTCAGCAGGACTCCCCCTTTTGGTGTTAACCCATGCCGGTCTTCATGCAATCGGGCTGGAGCTGGTTAGTCGATAGGACCAATGCCTAAGCTAACACCTCTCATTCCTGAATTCAATAAAGTTGTGGCCTAATTCACCCATTTAACCTTAATGCTTGGTGTCCTGTGTCATTATTTCTCCCTGGTGGGGGGCGGGAACTCACCACGTAAAATGGACTGCCTAGTGACATTCTTGAAGTTTTTCAATCTTATTAGTCACCTTGGACCTTGGAAATAAAAGTGATATCATTACTGTAATTAAGCCATTTGACGAAATTAAATTTATGAAATGGGTTTGGAAAAATAGAGAGATCTGTACCTCTGCAGATGTTGGTGAATGTAGAACAATCTAAGCAGCAGGTCTCCACTCTCATTACTTCCCAGTGAAGAAGAGAAAAAGTTAAAGGTTCTACAATCCAACTCAGCAAAGCCTGGCTCTACTTTGGGGATCCGTGAAGCAGCCTGTGAGTCACTCTGGGTCTTGTGGGTTGTTGTTGTTTTTTATTGTCCTAGTAAAAGAGAAATGAAGCATGGAGAAGTTAAATTTTAATATTTTCACTATCCACCATGGATTAACTAACAACTACACCTACATATTTAATGACAGATTTCAAGATAAAAGAAAAATCTCGCTAGTCAACAATGCTCACGGTGCAGAAGAAAAATGGTGCAGTCATTTGTCGTCTGGACTTTTCCTAAGTTTAGATCATGGAAGGTTTCCAAGTCCTTGCTGGTCATGGACACTCATGCAGTCATTGTCTCATTTCCCATGACACAACCGTGTGCTGCTATTAGAAAGTCTATGTCATGTTCCAAGCCCTCCAGTGATCATTCCTATCAACCATGTAGATGGGTGGACCATGTAGTCTAAGGCCTCTGCTATATGTGGACCATGAGGATTGGACCTCACCATATGGATAGGAGAGGACTTGTCCAAGGGAGCTTCAGGGCTCAGCAGACACGAGAACCTGGAGCAGCTACATCTAAACTCACTTCATTGAACTATCATGTTTCTCAAGGAACCAGACGCCATCACTGAAGGGTGACACCAGGCTGCCTCTGAGATTAACAATCTCCAAACTGTTGAAATCCCAACAATCATCACCTAATTTCATCTGCAAGGGGTAGGTAAAATAAGGACCTGTCCCATTGGCCAAACCAGGCTCCCCACTCCTGGGCTGCAACTCCCATTTTCTCTGATGATTGATGCTGGCTGAGGTTGAGAGGAATTGTAGTCCACCACCACCACATTGGCTACCCCTGCTCTACAACGTAGAGGTTGGCATTTTGTTGTTGGGGGTTATTTCTGAGGAGGGAGGAGTTAACCCTCTTGCAGGTGGCAAATGGGAAGGACTATTTCAGTGACTGTTTAAGGCATGAAAGGGTTAATACCACCGAGTAAGCTGTCCTGCCAGGGTTAGCTATGTCACTTCCCCTTACTTTGGGAGGAAATAGGTGATCAAGCCTTTACTCCCTGTGGGAGGTGCATTCAGTGTGGGAGGTCTCAGCTGGCTGCTCCAGCTCAGCTGCATAGCTTTAATCAGCTTCTCTGGTTTCAGACAAGAACGGAGTCTGAAACAAGCAGTTTCCTATACCAACAGTTTAGGAACTTTTACCAGGGTGGTGCTGCGGTCTAAACCACTGAGCCTAGGGCTTGCCGATCAGAAGGTCGGCGGTTCGAATCCCCACCACGGGGTGAGCTACCGTTGCTTGGTCCCTGCTCCTCCCAACCTAGCAGTTTGAAAGCACATCAAAGTGCAAGTACATAAATAGGTACTGCTGCAGTGGGAAGGTAAACGGTGTTTCCTTGCACAGCTCTGGTTCTCCAGAACCGGCTTAGTCATGCTGACCACATGACCTGAAAACTGTACGCCGGCTCCCATGGCCAACAAAGCGAGATGAACGCCGCAACCCCAGAGTCGTCCGTGACTGGACCTAATGGTCAGGGGTCCCTTTACCTTTACCTTTAACCAAGCTACGTTTTATTGCCTGTGCAACTTTTCTGACTGAAGTATGGAAAAGCACATGAATCTGACCTTTGGGGAGTTTGTAAGTAAACCATTTTTTTAACTTGTGGTCTTTTCCTATGCTGGAGGAAGAGGGAAACTTTGGGAGGAACTTTCAAAGGGGACAATTTTGGAATTCACTTGGAAGGGCATATCTGAAAAGTTTCACAGCCTATATTTTCACAGTTCAGTTTGCTGCATATTATGTGATTTTCAGTCTCTGCAGTTGTTCTCTCACCAAAGAGTACTTGTCCTAAACTTGGATCTTGGCATCTAGGATTTCTCCTTTTATTTTTCCAAACCAACACTGAGAAGGCCCCGCTCCTGTAAGCAATCAAGTCACAGCATTTCTGATGAAAGAAGACCCTCGGTGCTGGATCTCAGTGTCCGGGCAGAACGATGGAGGTGGAGACGCTCCTTCAGGTATACAGGACTGAGGCCATTTAGGGCTTTAAAGGTCAACACCAACACTTTGAATTGTGCTCGGAAACATACTGGGAGCCAATGCAGATCTCTCAGGACAAGACCATGGCACACAGGTAGGACATCTGCTTTGCGTGCAGAAGGTGCCAGTTTGAGTCCCCAGAATCTCCTGGTAGGACTAGGAGAGAAGAAGAAGTGTTTGGATTTGATATCCCGCTTTATCACTACCCTAGGGAGTCTCAAAGTGGCTAACATTCTCCTTTCCCTTTCTCCCCCACAACAAACACTCTGTGAGGTGAGTGGGGCTGAGAGACTTCAGAGAAGTGTGACTGGCCCAAGGTCACTCAGCAGCTGCATGTGGAGAAGCGGGGAAGCGAACCCGGTTCCCCAGATTACGAGTCTATCGCTCTTAACCACTACACCACACTGGCTCGCCACCACAAAGGCTGAATACACTTGAGCTGCATTTAGCAACCCCTCAGCCAGCCTCTGACCAGCTTTAGGATTGTGGCCTGAGAGAATTAATCTTGCATAGAGTGGTAGCTGCAAGAGCTGCACAGAACTGGTGGTGATGTGGGGAGGCTCAAAGGCCAACCATGACAGAGCGGGAATCGAAAATGCATAAGATTTTATGAAGGTGACAGAAGAGAGGCAAAAAGTTACAAGATTTTTTTGCTAAATATGTTTATTAACTGTGTAAGAGAGGCACTTCAGCTTTTTTCATTTGTTAGGCTGTAACAAAAAATATGAATTATGAATAAATATTCATTTACCACATATGAATGCATTATAGCACAAAAGTGTTGAATAGAACTGCTGTAGCCTATTAAAACTGAATATTCCTATAACTACTACTACTACAGTGGTACCTCAGGTTACATATGCTTCAGGTTAAAGACGCTTCAGGTTACAGACTCCGCTAACCCAGAAATAGTACCTCGGGTTAAGAACTTTGCTTCAGGATGAGAACAGAAATCGCGCGGCAGCAGCGGGAGGCCCCATTAGCTAAAGTGGTGCTTCAGGTTAAGAACGGACCTCGGAACGAATTAAGTAGGTAACCAGAGGTACCACCGTACTTAAAAAGTTGAATGAACCATGGTGTTTAGTAGTTTTATCCAGTACAACCTTTTTTTTTTGGTAGTTTTATCCAGTACAACCTTTCAGCAAAATGAATGCATCCAGCGATCATTTGAAGACTCCTATGAATATCTACTCCATGTACAGTAAATTCTAAATGGTATTAGCTCTGTGATTCATGACATAATGGCTTCAGACATACTTGCCCTACTTATATTCAGATAATCAAATGAAATCAGATTAGAACAAAACAATTAGGCCTGTAAAATTTAATATTATTGTATTTCTCTAATCTATTATACCGACCAGTTCTTCAATCTCTTAAGGAGACTGCAGACAGCTCGGTACATTATCAGATTAATTCAACATTAAATATTACGCTATAAACAAAATAACCCATATTAACCCATCATCTCACCAAAAATTTTAAAAAGCCAAACACTTTTTACATATATACAAAAGACGGCCTCCAAGAAGTCAACTCGCTCTTCTGACATCTTGTCACATTCCAGGGTGACCAAGAAATAAAAGGAATACGCAGAGCAGATCTGACTCATCCCCCTTGCCACACACATACAATAGCTTCTATTGAGTTCTAGAGACAAACAAAACAGACGTCAATTGGCAGTACAAGTTGGAGAAACAGCATAATGCCCAGTGAAGCTGTCCACCCTAATGAGATAATGTACCTTTTCCTACATCTTTAATTGGGAGCGGTTAGCATTCACTTCTGGGATGCGGGTCGCGCTGTGGGTTAAACCACAGAGCCTAGGACTTGCCATTCAGAAGGTCAGCGGATCGAATCCCCGTGACGGGGTGAGCTCCCGTTGCTCGGTCCCTGCTCCTGCCAACATAGGAGTTTGAAAGCACGTCAAAGTGCAAGTAGATAAATAGGTACCACTCCGGCGGGAAGGTAAACAGCATTTCCGTGCGCTGCTCTGGTTAGCCAGAAGTGGCTTAGTCATGCTGGCCACATGACCCGGAAGCTGTACACCGGCTCCCTCGGCCAATAAAGCGAGATGAGCGCCGCAACCCCAGAGTCGGTCACAACTGGACCTAATGGTCAGGGGTCCCTTTACCTTTACCTAGCATTCACTTCTATGGAGAAATGTAAAAGGCTACCGTTTGGGACCCCCTTCAAGGATTACTGCCTTATGGCAAGTTCTTAAAGAAATGGGAGTGCCTGATCACCTCATCTGTCTCCTGAGAAATCTCTATGTGGGACAAGAAGCTACAGTTAGAACTGGATATGGAACAACTGATTGGTTCAAAATTGGGAAAGGAGTACGACAAGGCTGTATATTGTCTCCCTGCGTTTTTAACTTATATGCAGAATTCATCGTGCGAAAGGCTGGGCTGGATGAATCCCAAAACGGAATTAAGATTGCCAGAAGAAATATCAACAACCTCAGATATGCAGATGACACGACCTTGATGGCAGAAAGTGAGGAGGAATTAAAGAACCTTATAATGAGGGTGAAAGAGGAGAGTGCAAAATATGTTCTGAAGCTCAACAACAACAAAACGAAGATCATGGCCACTGGTCCCATCACCTCCTGGCAAATAGAAGGGGGAGAAATGGAGGCAGTGAGAGATTTTACTTTCTTAGGCTCCATGATCAATGCAGATGGTGACAGCAGTCATGAAATTAAAAGATGCCTGCTTCTTGGGAGAAAAGCAATGACAAACCTAGACAGCATCTTAAAAAGCAGAGACATTACCTTGTCAACAAAGGTCCGTTAAAGCTATGGTTTTCCCAGTAGTGATGTATGGAAGTGAGAGCTGGACCATAAAGAAAGCTGATCACTGAAGAATTGAAGCTTTTGAATTATGGTGCTGGAGGAGACTCTTGAGAGTCCCGTGGACTGCAAGAAGATCAAACCTCTCCATTCTGAAGGAAATCAGCCCTGAGTGTTCACTGGAAGGACAGATCGTGAAGCTGAGGCTCCAATACTTTGGCCACCTCATGAGAAGAGAAGACTCCCTGGAAAAGACCCTGATGTTGGGAAAGTTTGAGGGCACAAGGAGAAGGGGATGACAGAGGATGAGATGGTTGGACAGTGTTCTCGAAGCTACCAGCATGAGTTTGACCAAACTGCGGGAGGCAATGGAAGACAGAAGTGCCTGGCATGCTCTGGTCCATGGGGTCACGAAGAGTCGGACATGACTAAACAACTAAATAACAACAACCGTTTGGAACTCCACCATGGTACGGGGACAGAATACCTGGAGAGGACAGCCATCCAACAAGAGAGACTTGTGAGAAGTTCCTGAAATGCACAGGGCTCTCTGGATCCCACCATTTGGGAAACCAGTTGCTGGCATCCTCAGGAAGAGAGAGTGCTCTTGTTCTTGGGTCCTGATTGCAGGATTCCCATAGGCATCAAAGTGGGCACTGTGAGAAAAGGGTGCTGGACGAGATGAGCGTTGCCCTGAACCAGCAGGCTCATCTTCTTATGAATGATAGACATTTCACTTTAAAATCTAGTAGGTCCCCTCACCTTTCTCAGAGGGTGGTTTTTTGGCCAGGCATCTAGGCCCCTGCAGTGATCCAATATGGGGGCAGGGAGTTGATGTGCCCCTCCTGCCATCCTGGCTGCATAACTGATGCTGGGCGGGGCCACGCCCAATGTGGTCCCGCTGGTCAATCAGCACTGATAGGGGGCATGGCCACGGTTAATTTAACTGCAGCACGCCCGGGGGGGGGGGCCTCCTCTCTCACCCTTTCGCCAGATCTCCCAACCCACCCACTCTTTTCCCACATTTTGCTCTGACATGACCTTGCTATGGACAAATGGCAGCCGCCATATTGTCGGGGCCGGGTAGGATTTTTTCCCCACTTGGCAAATTTAGCACCGGCCATTTGGTTTTCGCCTACCTTGTAGCAAGCGCCACAACTTTGTGAGGTTAGGCATTGGGTAAGCCTTTGTTTGGATGGAGGAGAGGTTGTAGCCCCTCCTCATTAAGGGTATCCTGTTAAAGGGATCCAGGTGTGTGTGGATCCTGTCTGATGCCCCGACATGGGCTAGGACCATGCCACGACCCCAACGATGACCCCTCAGGGTGCCCCTATTTGATGTAAGTCACAAAGCTCCCCCTATTGGTGGTTTACCCTTAGTTGGACTCCCTGCAGATGGGGAGGAGTCAAGATATAGTCTGGCTTCACCCAATGCCTAAGCCAAACCGTTCACATCTGTAACTAATAAAGTTGTGGCCTATTTGAACCCATTAACCTAAATACCGTATTTTTGCTCCATAAGACGCACCTAGTTTTTAGAGGGGGGGAAGCAAGGAAAAAAATGTTCTGCGCATAACATGTAAACGGCTCTCGCTTTTCTTGCTTTAAACCCTTCCGTCCCTCCTCCCGCTTCGCTGAGAAGCCAGCAGAGCAAGAGCCATAGCTGCGCAGTGCCTCTTCTTCTGCTGCTGCTGTTGTTTAGTCGTTTAGTCATGTCTGACTCTTCGTGACCCCATGGACCAGAGCATGCCAGGCCCTCCTGTCTTCCACTGCCTCCCGCAGTTTGGTCAAACTCCTGTTCATAGCTTCAAGAACACTGCCCAACCATCTTGTCCTCTGTCATCCCCTTCTCCTTGTGCCCTCCATCTTTCCCAACATCAGGGTCTTTTCCAGGGAGTCTTCTCTTCTCATGAGGTGGCCAAAGTATTGGAGCCTCAGCTTCCCAATCTGTCCTTCCAGTGAGCACTCAGGGCTGATTTCCTTAAGAATGGCTTCCCAGCAAAGTGGGATGAGGGACGAAAGGGAGCCCTTACAAGGGAGCGCTGAGCAGAGCCTGGCAGCGGCTCTTGCTGGTTTTTCCGGGAGGTGGGGGAAGGGACAGAGGGCAGCCCGTCAGTCCCTTCTCCCACCTCACAGAAAAGCCCCCAAGAGCTGCACGCATGCTAGGCGTGACTCTTTAAAGAGAGCATGGCTCCAGCAAGAGCCTCCCGCCTGCATTCGCTCCCTTAGACGCACACACATTTCCCCTTGCTTTTTAGGAAGAAAAAAGTGCGTCTTAGGGAGTGAAAAATATGGTACTCGTGTCCATGTGCTTATTAATCACTAGGCAACTGTGGGTCACGGGGCCTTGGCACGCAAGACGTTTAGTTGGGCAACTTGTGCCTATTGATTCAAATCGGCTTGATTAAGAGCACCCCATTTCTAGATTTCTAATACTTTTAAAAAGAAATCAATGTTAATAACATTCACATCAGATTCCCTTCCACCCTCCCCGCCAAAAATGTTGGCATGCATGTCATAGGAATATATACGCACTTAAAATTATATGTTTATAAAATCAGGGCTTGCAACGTAGAATTTATTAGGCCATTTTTTTTACATAGCATTAAGTTCAAAGAAATCTGCTATTTTTGTTGTTGGGGTGTGTGTGTTGGTGGTGAATATGGCCGATCGCAATTCACAATAGGGCTTGTGTTATAAATTGTCCTGTGAGTGTCCAAACAGGAGAGATTCTGATAACCATACTTAAGTGTTTTGCTGCAAGTCTGCTGCAACAATAGAAGACCCGAGTCTGGATTTTAGAATCTGTATATAGAGATTTCAGCACAATTATGTATGTATAATTGCGATGAGAACTAGTGTTGTATTGCTTTTTTCTTTTTTATTTTCTCGCAAGGATAACATGAATTAAGGAATCCTAATTCCCCATTCTGAGCCCTTGGAAGAGAACAGGAAAGACATCTCAATTAATTGATTTAACTCCGTTGAAGTGGTAGCAGTTACAGCTGGGATAAATCTGTACCAGTCTTCCTTCGCCTAGCTCACGGCTTAAAAAACACAATGCATTTTGCACAGGCTTTGTTTAAAATATTAACTAGTGTCCTTAGCTTCAAGGATTTGGCATTGTTCAGCACCATAAAGATAATGGTCTCTTACATTAATACTGTTTGTGAGCAGGTGCCGAACCAAGGTCTCTCTCCTTGTGAAGAATGCGGACCCGCAGTCCTGAAAAGCTGGCAGATAACCCTGGGCGTGCTGGTCAACATTCTCTCTCAATAAAAGAAACTCAGGTGTCCAAGGTTGTGTGACAGAGGGAGCCAAAGACGGGCTGAGTTGCAATGTTTGCTGAGACGGCTTGACCAACATTTAACTCCTTGTTTTCTACTTGAGAGGTGGAAATCAGCGCAGGGAAGTATTCCTTCACCCAAGGTCTATAAAAACCTGGAAGCTCGCCTGCGCACGACACACTGCTTCAGGGTTCCTCGGCCCTGCCTTGCCCTTTCATTAGCAATGTCACTCAACCAACTTAAGTTTTCTTTTGGTCCAAGGTAGGACTCTCTCTCTCAGTTGGCAGTTTTCTGCTGCTGAGCATATTTACCAACCATGAGATTAGCATACTTATGTATGACTGAAGTCACCCCATCCATCATTATCTTACCATTTGCTTGCAGCATGATTACTTGCTACATATGGCCCCTCATCTGTCTTTAATTTTGCATATATATAATGTTATATATATATATATATATATATATATATATATATATATATATACACACACACACACACACACACATAGAAAGAGAGAGAGAGAGAATTTGTGCTGCCAAAACTTCATGTGGTTGTGACAGGGGTTGTTTGTGTTTATGGCATAAAAGATTGATATTAATGGTGTTGGTAGGTCAGTTGGAGACCTTCAGATAATAATAATAATAATAATAATAATAATAATAATATGCTACTTAGTATACAAAATGTTCTCCAAGCTGTGGGGGGAATCAATGCAAATGCATTTAAAATAAAATAATAAAACTTTTAAAAAGCTAAATAACCGAATGAAACTGTATGCTATAGTTAAAACAGAACAGTGTACAGTGGTACCTCGGGTTAAGTACTTAATTCGTTCTGGAGGTCCGTTCTTAACCTGAAATTGTTCTTAACCTGAAGCACCACTTTAGCTAATGGGGCCTCCCGCTGCTGCTGCAATGCCGCCGGAGCCCAATTTCTGTTCTTATCCTGAAGCAAAGTTCTTGACCTGAAGCACTATTTCTGGGTTAGCGGAGTCTATAACCTGAAGTGTATGTAACCTGAAGCGTATGTAACCCGAGGTACCACTGTACAAAAAGGGGGGGGGGAAGTTTAAGGAAGCACATACTGGGGAAACCCATCTCTATGTCTTTAAGGTGGGCATTGTGAGAATAGAATACTGGAGTCAATGGGTCCTTGGCTTGATCCAGAAGCCTTTGTCTTAAGTACATAAAGAGCAATCTCAGCTGGTTTGAAACTTTTCCTGGTTTGCTCTTGAGTTTAAGACAGTGGTGGGGGTGTGGGCAGGATCTGGCCAGCAGAAGCTACATGTTGCAGGACACAATGGTGCCGGCTGATAGGCGATGATGTCAAGTCTGCTTTCTGCAAGGGCTGAGTTCCCCGGGGAACTTTTAATGTTGTAATAAAACCATTCTCTGCTTAGACAACTTCTCCATTCCTTTGTCCCTGAAGAAGCGTACACCGTGTACTCTCTTGGGAGGTTTTTTTTTTTTTTTGGATGGAGGCCATTGCCTCCTAGTTTTCATCCTCTATCTTTAAAATGGGAACAGTAGTACATGTGAGATTTTGACCAGCTTCAGCCCATCTGAAGCTGATACAGGCTCGTCTTATCTTGAGCCCAAGCAGAGTAGTCCACACAGCAGAAGGATAAGCAGTATGTGCCACATTCTTAACTTTTATTTACACTCTATGCTGAGAGAATACAAACATGCATCTTGCCTCTGTGAGAGCAGAGAAGCAACTGTCTCTCTAACAAAGAAACCGAGAGAACAGTGAAAAACAGGAAACCAGTGTACGTCACATCCAGTCTCCCATTCCCGTGGGAATCCAACAGTAACTTGGACTGTGGAATGCAAAACAATGTCTTGTGACTGCAGTTGCTGCTCAATGAGGGAAATAGAAACCAACAGTACAGTGGTACCTCGGGTTACATACGCTTCAGGTTACATACTCTTCAGGTTACATACGCTTCAGGTTACACACTCCGCTAACCCAGAAATAGTGCTTAAGGTTAAGAACTTTGCTTCAGGATAAGAACAGAAATCGTGCTCTGGCGGCGCGGCGGAAGCAGCGGGAGGCCCCATTAGCTAAAGTGGTGCTTCAGGTTAAGAACAGTTTCAGGTTAAGAACGGACCTCCGGAACGAATTAAGTACTTAACCTGAGGTACCACTCTATTGGTGGTCTACCTTACAGGGTTGTTACTAAGGAAAATGTAGGCAAAGAGCTTCAGGCACTCAAGGAAAGTGCCACCTATTGATTCTACCACTGCTGTTATTAATTTATTATTTAAAATAGCAGTATTTTTGACATATCAATATACCTGAAGGAGCGCCTCCACCCCCATCGTTCTACCCGGACACTGAGGTCCAGAGCAGAGGGCCTTCTGGCGGGTCCCTCACTGCGAGAACTGAGGTTACAGGGAACCAGGCAGAGGGCCTTCTCGGTAGTGGCCCCCGCCCTGTGGAACGCCCTCCCACCAGATGTCAAAGAGAAAAACAACTACCAGACTTTTAGAAGGCATCTGAAGGCAGCCCTGTTTAGGGAAGCTTTTAATGTTTGATGCATTATTGTATTTTAATATTTTGTTGGAAGACGCCCAGAGTGGCTGGGGTATAAATATATTATTATTATTATTATTATTATTATTATTATTATTATTATTTTAAATGGAATCTTAAAAAAATTGGATTCTTTTAAGGCAAAAATGTAACAGAATTGTCAAAGACAGGCTGTGTTTTGTACACAGTTAATTGAAATTGGTTGGTTTCAACTGCCATCCTTGAGGTTTTAAGCGCATTAATTCCTTCTTGGTAGTTGTGCCAACCCTGTGGAACGCCTTTCCGTCAGATGTCAAATAGATAAATAATTATACAACTTTCTCTGGACATATGAAGGCAGCCCAGTATCGAGACGCTTTTAATGTATGATGTTTTGTTGTTGCTAAGAATTGGGTATCTTTTGTAAACTGACAGCTCACCGTGGAAAGGCAGCACAGAAATAAACTCAGTCAGTCATTCACTCAATCAAAATTATCATGATAAAATAAAACCAAAAGGGAATCAAAACCTTTAACAATAAAGTAGAAGCGACCAGTTAAAACATATCAAGGCAAGCAGGAAGAAAAATATTCAGTTCAATAGGTGAAAGTATCTGCGCACCTAGGACTCCTGCAAGCAGCCCATCTGTTATGTACTGAGTTGAATAGGATCCCAAATGCAGCAGTCTGATTGGTCCTAGAACAATAGGATCCAAAATGCAGCAGTCTGATTGGTCCTAGAACAATAGGATTCAGAATGCAGCAGTCTGATTGGTCCTAGAACAATGCAGCAGTATGATTGGTTGGCAGGAACCACCCAATCATGCTCCAGATATAAGTGAATCCACAACCTGATTGGCTTACAGTAGAATTCCAGAATTAGCCAATCACGTGCAGCCCATTGTGTAAATAATGTATATAAAGCAGATACTTTGGGGAAACATTCATTCCTCCTCACCACTATGAGCTGAATAAAGAGCATGAAATCCACTCTCGACTCTGAGTATATTTCACTGGCAACGAAGGTGGGATGCCGCTGAGCTGACTGCCACAGGGGGGCAACCAGGTGTTGGCCGCCCTCTTGGATGATGGTTGTGGGGGTTTTCCACCCAGCCACCCAGTCCTTAGGGGGCCGCCGGGGGGGGGGGCGGTGGAGCGGGCACATTGCCTATGAACCTTGCTATGGTTAATTTGGTCTCCGTATTTGGGGCCAGGGTGGGATTTTCCCCTGCCAGCAAATTGGCCAGCTTGTAGGTTTTCGCATCCCTTGTAGCAACCGTCACAACAGCTCCCGCCCGAAAACCAATGTCCCCACTGTGGAAGGACGTGTGGGTCCAGAATTGGCCTCCACAGTCACTTATGGACTCATTGTTAAAACCCTGTTTATGGAAGACAATCTTACTCGGCTACGAGTGATCGCCAAAGAAGCAGAAGAAGTAGTAGTAATAATAATATAGTAGTATTTATTTATTTATTTATTTATTTATTTATTTATTTATTCCCTGCCCATCTGACTAGGTTTGCCTATCTTAGGAATGGGCAAAAAAATGTAGAGATGTGCAAGAAAATGGCTCATGTCACTGCTGCAATCATCTAGGATTGTAGGCTTTCTCCACCCTTGAACGGACTGGAACCCAAAGAGAACGATTGAGAGAAGCAAAGAGGAACTCACATTACAGTGGTACCTTGGGTTACATATGCTTCAGGTTACATACGCTTCAGGTTACAGACTCTGCTAACCCAGAAATAGTACCTCAGGTTAAGAACTTTGCTTCAGGATGAGAACAGAAATCATGCAGCGGCAGCGGGAGGCCCCATTAGCTAAAGTGGTGCTTCAGGTTAAGAACAGTTTCTGGTTAAGTACAGACCTCTGGAACGAATTAAGTACTTAACCTGAGGTACCACTGTACTTTCTCTTTATATTCATTTCAGGGCGCATGGAAATAGAACCAAATGGACCCTCATTTGGTTAAGTTTCCCTGGTGTCCTGAAACGAATGCATGGCCTATCTGTGTTGGCGCTTTCAAAAGAACTCTTTGCCTGGTTTAGATCTACTGCAAAAACCAACTTGTATAGCATCTGAGGACAGGAGAGAGAAACGCCCATATGAATATAGTCAGCAATAATGGAAATGTTTGAGAGCACAGCAAGAGTTCGCTATAGGGGGTGGAAACACAATGCCATGTACAAAGATGGCATGAATATGATTGTAATTTCAGCCTCTTACTATATCCCGCCATTGTCAGAGAGTATTTGGACCAGGCTTAAGTGTTTCCTTTCAAACAGCGATAGCTCATTTCATTCCATCTTTGAAGGAATGTGTTGAAATGTATAGTGTAATGTGAATTACTCTGATATTTTGACCTTTTCTGTCCCCGCCCCCGAATCACTCTCTTGATAGCCCAGCAATAAACACATTTTAATGTCAAAATTGTTTCCATAGTAACAGAAGATGTCACTCTTAAGAATGATATATGATACAGGTGTGAAAAGTTGAAGGCTACCATAAGCACACATTCCGTTTTCTTTCTCCTCAATAACGTTAAAGGTAAACAACTTATTTAAAAGGATCCTTCAATAGATTATTCAATGCTGAACCCTTATACAGTTTTCCATTATTTCCTTATCACTTCATACTCTAATGAAACATTCGCTCACAAACTCAGATGACCAGAGTTGTTCTTAATATAAGGCTGTGTTTATCTTGCTCAGGAGAAAAAATAAACAGGCTCTCAAAAAGCTTATTCCTTGAATTTTTTTATTTAAAAAAACCCACACACTTCGCATTGTCTTCCAAGGCCTTTTGATCCAGCACTGTTTTTCAGTGTGGTGACTAAGTAGTCGATAATACTAAGTGGTTGGTTATACAATGTAGAGATTGTCTACATTGACTCACTCCAGGGAACATAGTCAATGGACAGGTATTCTATTTAAAGGATAGTAAGGTAAAGGTTAAGGGACGTGGGTGGTGCTGTGGGTTAAACCACAGAGCCTAGGACTTGCTGATCAGAAGGTCGGCGGTTCGAATCCCCACGACAGGGTGAGCTCCCATTGCTCGGTCCCTGCTCCCGCCAACCTAGCAGTTTGAAAGCACGGCAAAGGGCAAATAGGTACCGCTCCGGCGGAAAGGAAAACGGCGTTTCTGTGCGCTGCTCTGGTTTGCCAGAAGAGGGTTAGTCATGCTGGCCACATGACCCAGAAGCTGTACACCAGCTCCCTCAGCCAATAAAGCGAGATGAGTGCCGCAACCCCAGAGTCGGCCACGACTGGACCTAATGGTCAGGGGTCCCTTTACCTTTAATACCTGTACATACCATATTGGCTACTCCTGTTAGTGTGTATCCAAAACACCACCGTTTCTGAAATCTTTGCTTGGAAAGGATTTCGGAACCAGTTCTGAGACACAAAACATGGTCCCTGACCCAAGTGTCCATGCATTCAAGTTGTCAAGACTACATATTCAGATCTCTGTGACAGCAGCAGTGTTTGCTGGTCAGTCGAGAGGAAGGTGTTTGGAGTAACACTGAAAATCTGTTTGCCTAAGCAAGTCGGATTTTCCCAACAATTCTTCCCAATTAGCATTTGGTTAAGAAAATTAGAAATATCAAGCCATAATTTACAGTTTTGGAGGATATGAAAGGAATGTCTGATTCCAGCAGTGAACATGAAATATGACACTATTATTATTTTATTTTATTTTATTTTCCCCAGACACTCTGAGCGGCTTTCTTTTCTTTTTTTTAAATTTGGTAAAGGTTTTATTCTTTCTCCAACTCAAACTTTGGCTTAGTAGGAGATATGAGCTTCAAAGTAAGTTTTAAAAAAACTTTATTATGCCACCATTTCAAAGCATATTACACAGGTTTTGTTCTTCAAAATACCTTGGAAACTGTAAAAAAAAAAGAAAAACTAAACGAAGAACTTTGGACAATAGAAACCCTTCTGCAAAGTTCAGACTAAAACACATGCAGAAGACATACTGTTCTCAAAACATAACTTTGAACAAAGCACAAACTACACAAATATGCAGAATGAAACAGCATTTTAAAACTTCACCAAAAGTAGTCTCCATAAAAGGTGTAAAAGTCACCTATTCCAGAACATTAAAAACAGAATAAAAACTTCAAACACAAAAAAACTTCCCTAAACAGGGCTGCCTTCAGATGTCTTCTAAAAGTCAGATAGTTGTTTATTTCTTTGACATCTGATGGGAGGGTGCCACTACCGAGAAGGCCCTCTGCCTGCTTCCCTGTAACCTCACTTCTCGCAGTGAGGAACTGCCAGAAGGCCCTCGGAGCTGGACCTCAGTGTCCGGGCTGATTGATGGGGGTAGAGATGTAAGGATGTTGAAGAAATCTTTTGAAAATTAGCTATCAAATCGATTTGCTTCCATCCCTTCCAAGTGCAGGACAAACTCTTGCTACATATGCTTTTTGCCTTAATTTTCTACAACAAAAGTTTTTTAAAAATAAAAACAAACAAACCCATGCATGCCTTATACATAAATTGTTTCATGATATATATTGCCAAAGGCAGGTTATATGCATTAACCTCAATCCTATGTCTGTTCAGAAGTCTGTCCCGTTGAATTAAATGAGGCTCACTATCACATAAGTGCGGTTAGGATTTCAACCTTAATCTGCTTTCTACAATTATTTTTATAAGTGGATGGCATGCATCACTCATTACACTTCTTTTCACTTGGAAAGAAGTGGTCTCCTTTGTTATCTGCGGATTTTATCTGTACTCCTCAGTTAAAGGATGAACCTCTTTGTCAAAGTGGAGAGAACCACAGGGCTTTGTCTGGTTATATTTGACCATTTATCCATCACCTAAATTCCACCACTCCCACCCCCAAATTTGGTTGACTTATAACTAAACTGCCAGATCTCTCTCTCTCTTTTCCCCACCCTCATGTCTAAGGGAGGAAACTGAGATAGGACAACAAATTTATAATGGACTATGAAGTCAAGGGGGACGTGGGTGGCGCTGTGGGTTAAGCCACAGAGCCTAGGGCTTGCCGATCAGAAGGTCGGCAGTTCGAATCCCTGCAACGGGATGCACTCCCATTGTTCAGTCCCAGCTCCTGCCCACCTAGCAGTTTGAAAGCACGTCAAAGTGCAAGTAGATAAATAGGTACCGCTCCAGTGGGAAGGTAAACGGCGTTTCCGTGTGCTGCTCTGGTTCGCCAGCAGTGGCTTAGTCATGCTGGCCACATGACCTGAAAGCTGTACGCTGGCTCTCTCGGCCTATAGAGCGAGATGAGCGCTGCAACCCCATAGTCGTCCACGACTGGACCTAACAGTCAGGGGTCCCTTTACCTTATGAAGTCAAGACAGCAAGCTAGGCTGCAATCCTAACCCCACATAAGTGTAAGTAGGACTGTGAGCCTTAAAACATTGGATTAATGGACTTTTCCATGTAGTTTTGTAGATGGCTGGCCTGTGTGTGTGTGTGTGTGTGTGCGCGCGCACGTGTGTGCGTGCGTGTCCAGCTGTCAGACACTCACTGGTTGCTTCTAGAACTATCCATACTGGTGGTGGTAGAGATGGGAAGGCCTGGGGGGCAGGTTTTTTCTCATTTTTCCCCAAAGCCATTTTTTAGGGATAAATTGAAAAAACAGTTTGATATAGCTTGAATATTCCACACACTTTTTTTTCTGGAAAAAAAACATGGTCCCCCCCCCCCAATTTTTCCAGGTTTTTTCCAGGCTTTCCCATCTCTAGGTGGTATTATTATTATTATTACTATTACTATTACTATTATTATACCACCCCATACCTGCAGGTCTCAGGGTGGTTCACAGGATAAAATCACATTATAAAAACATGAAATACATAATCAAAACAAAAACAACTCAATAACCCCCCCCCCCTTCAATTAATTAGTGATAGGACAGGGCCATAAAATCAGGGTTTAGAGACCGGGTGTCATGGGTCCATTTTGTATCAACTTGAGATTTTTCTAGAAAACGGGGTGATCCAAATGGATTTGTTTCAGGCCCACAGGTTCTTCTTGCCATTCTGTGGGCACCACAGTAGGACCTCTGTAAGTAGGACACTGCCTCAAGCATGTTGTTGTTTAGTCGTGACCGACTCTTCGTGATCCTATGGACCAGAGCACGCCAGGCACTCCTGTCTTCCACTGCCTCCCGCAGTTTGGTCAGACTCATGTTTGTGGCTTCGAGAACACCATCCAACCATCTTGTCCTCTGTCGTCCCCTTCTCCTTGTGCCCTCCATCTTTCCCAACATCAGGGTCTTTTCCAGGGAGTCTTCTCTTCTCATGAGGTGGCCAAAGTATTGGGAGTCTCAGCTTCAGGATCTGTCCTTCCAGTGAGCACTCAGGGCTGATTTCCTTAAGAATGGATAGGTTTGATCTTCTTGCAATCCATGGGACTCTCAAGAGTCTCCTCCAGCACCATAATTCAAAAGCATCAATTCTTCAGCGATCAGCCTCAAGCATACATAGTATTATTTAGGGGATTTGAACTTAATTCTAAATTATATACCGGAAAAGTGGGATGTTATATACCGGAAACTTGGGAGATTACAAGGGGTAAAAAAAAATGGATGTATCGTGCCATATTAGAAGCAAAAAAACTTGTCTTGATGTATTGGAAGAGCCACAAAAAGATCCCATTGAGCACATGGATTGACAATATGGGCAGACTAGTTACCTACGAACAAATTGCATATTGACGCAAATTAAGAATGGATAAATATGAAGAAATCTGGAAGGAATACTTAAGCATGCTGCCTTCATTGCTGCCGCAATTGAAAGAAAATAACACAAAGGGTGGGGAAAACCTGGAACTCACCCGATTTTGTGTAACAACGTAATTCAGTTTCCCCCAATTATTTCCAGTGTGGACTGATGCGGGCATCCATCACTAGTACTGATTATATATAACGGACTTGCATAGTTTCCTGGCCTTTCCTGGCCCAGATTACCGTTCTATGTGCTGTTGCAGCTATAAATTGGTGCTGAATCGATGCTGATAAAATTCACCAGCAATGGAGAATCTCAAATGCACAAAATACATAGGATCTTCTTTTGTTTTCAATAGAAAACATAGCCAAGAGTTTGTTTTTTATATAAAAGTAGGGAGCTCAGCTCTGATAGCTGTGAAAACCATTCAAGTCTAATATAGGAAGTTTATTTCAATCTCATACGGAATGTTGAAGAAAAGAGCAACATCTCTTTAGCAGAATTCACCCTAGTCATTTCCATGGCAGCTTTTCCACAATGGAAGATGATCGGCTAAGACCATAGGTAGGTGATGTACAGAAAAGGCTTCCAGCCAGCCTTCTCTGAATATGGAGTATGCTATTGGGAGCTCCCAGTGATATCCTCCTTTCTCTCAAATCTGTTCGTCAGCACTTGGTATCCTAAGCTACTTGAATGGCAACAACAGATCCAGCTGTATTCCCTCATTGCCAGAGGGGGCTGCCAATGACCCCAAAGCCCTGACAGAAATAGCGCCAAAGTCATTCCGCGACGAGAGATGGCTCCACTTCCGCTCCTCACAGCTCCAAGTCTGTTTTTAAGGTAAAACACGATAAATTGCTTTCCGTGTTTTATAAATAATATAATACACGAGCAATTAAGTTGCTTTTCAGTGAGGCATCATGAAATATTCATCCACTTTTAATTTTCATGAATTTTACAATTTACAAGGTGTTGCCGTTCCTAATGCTATGTTAACATGGAGCACTGACTCCAAAGCCAACGCCAACAGCCGTCGTTGCAGGAAAGTGAGGGTCACTTTTCTAGTATTACGCTATTATGTGGCGATGCGCAGATCACTCTGCTTGGGCCAATTTCATTCTGCTCAGTCGTAACTCCATTCCATTCTGTTTTCCCATCAATCTGTTTATTTTTTAAAACCCGCACGAAAATTCATACTACATTTGTAAACCCCCCCCCCAAAAAAAACCCCGAATATTTTCTTAGGCATTTTACCCTAAAATTTTCATTTTGCTATGGTTTTTGGAGCTGGAACTCACTTTACAAAACCTGGAACGGCGTGAAATCTGTGCCCCTTGGGAAATGCAAAATAGGCTTCACAGTCTGAAAAAACAACAGCAGCTTCGTGAAATCTTCAAGCGCACCTAATAATATGACGGTCTCGGGGGTGTCACCACTACCTTTTGCCCAGGCTAATTCACAAGCAGTCCTCCAAACAGCTTCCACCAGTTAGACATCAAAGAAGATTTTAAAAGCACACAGAATAAAGCTCAGGGTGATGTAATCCAAAGGACTGATCATATGGAGGCCATGAGATTTGGCCATGTGATAAGAAAATCCATTGAGCACATGAAAAAATTCACTATATATAGAAATGAGGCGGGGGGGAGACCATAGCTCTGAGTCAGAGTGCATGCTTTGCAGCCAGAGGATCCTAGGCTCAGCTGCCAGCTTAAAAAAATTACATGGGCCTTCTCTGTGTGTCCCCTCCATCAGCTGTCCTACAGTTGGTGAGCCTTTTCAAAAACATTGCTGTCCCCTGGGATACTCGCCTGGTACTAACTTTGACATCTTCCACAATACCAGTGTGTAGAATTGTAGTCTTCATTTATCTTGGCCTATCTTATGCCAAGTATTATTTACTTAGCCTCCTGTCTCCCCACTGAGCAGTTGCATCCAGTCTCCCCTGGATTTCATCTACCCTAGTAAAGGTAGGGTAGGGTAGGTCCAGTCGTGGCCGACTCTGGGGTTGCGGCGCTCATCTCGCTTTATTGGCCGAGGGACCCGGCGTACAGCTTCCGGGTCATGTGGCCAGCATGACTAAGCCGCTTCTGGCGAACCAGAGCAGTGCACGGAAACACCGTTTACCTTCCCGCCGGAGTGGTACCTATTTATCTACTTGCACTTTGACGTGCTTTCAAACTGCTAGGTTGGCGGGAGCAAGGACCGAGCAACGGGAGCTCACCCCGTCGCAGGGATTCGAACCGCTGACCTTCTGATCGTCAAGCCCTAGGCTCTGTAGTTTAACCCACAGCACCACCTGCGTCCCAGGTGTACCCTAGGGTTCCCCAAACTCGAGTCTCCTGTTGTTTTGGACTACAATTCCCATCATTCCTGACCACTGGTCTTGCTAACCAGGGATGGTGGGAGTTGTAGTCCAAAAGCAGCTGTAGATTCAAGTTTGGGAATCCCTGATCTACCCTTTCCCACTTGTTAAAATTGGCAGCCTGCTAGGAGATATCAGAAGTGTCCTGCATCTTCGAGACAGAATTTTGCAAAACATGTAAAACGATTCTCATCTCCACAACAACTTTGCAGTGCTGATTGTGGGCTTTCTTCTTCTTCTTCTTCTTCTTTTAGTTCCAAGTACATGGAGACTGGTTGTACCTGTGTATATAACATCATTAGGAAGAGGCCAGTCATGATACAGGAGTCGCTCTTTATTAGCAGTTTCCTTTGGAACATTGCAAGCAATAAATAGTGATCATGAGGTTCACGCTATGGAAAGCATCATGCTCTTTTACTTAACAGCTGGCATGCGAATCGTTATCATTCACAATAAAATGCCTATCCCTTCACAGCACTGAACTACAAGTAGGGATCTCGTATCCTCCTTTGAAGGAGGCTCGGCCGTTTGATTTTGCCTGGGCCATCGCGGCTGCTTCACTCAGAAGCTCTAATCAGAGAATCACTCCTTACTTGGAAGAAAGTCCCATGGAACTGAATGGCACTTGCTTCCAAGCACAGAAAGTGTGCTGTTAGTTTTAAGCAGAATTATGAAACCGGTGCCAAAAAATATCAGTGGAGCAGCTTCATCCGGGTTAGAAAGCTGGATATGCTGAAAGGCATAAATAGAAATTTGGGTGCAGGTGGAAGAGTGAGCTGGGCAAACTGAAGAACTTAACTCCCCACTCCATCCATGGGCTGCATGGACTTCTTCTTGTTTCTGATTTAGTCTTCCTATGCTCAGTGGCGAAGCTACCAGCTCAGGCACCGGGAAAGGGGTACATCTGGGGGCGTGGCTGGCGCGTGTCCCAGGGGGGCATGTCGTGCGTCGGGGGGTGCGCGGCAAGTGGTGAGCATCCTGGGGATGCATGCCAAATGCCAAGCGCCCCGGGGGCAGGGGCAGGGGTGGCTGCAATGTCACCCCCCTCCCGGATTGCACCCAGGACGGATCGCCCCAGTGCCCCCTTCGTCCGCCAGTGCTTATGCCATGGGTAGGCAAACTAAGGCCCGTGGGCTGGATCTGGCCTAATCGCCTTCTAAATCCAGCCTGCGGACTGTCCAGGAATCAGCATGTTTTTACATGAGTAGAATGTGTCATTTTATTTAAAATGCATCTCTGGGTTATTTGTGGGGCATAGGAATTCGTTCATTTCCCCCCCTTCAAAATATAGTCTGCCCCCCCCACAAGGTCTGAGGGACAGTGGACCGGCCCCCTGTTGAAAAAGTTTGCTGACCCCTGGCTTATGCTATGCTAGCAGAGACCCACAGAAACTGGGGCAACGTTGTCATAGGAAGAAGCTGCGGCATGGACTCCTCCTAGAAGGCCATTTATGCGATGCCAAAAAAAGGGGAGCCACAGACAGGAGGACTCCAATTTGCATATCACTTGCATGTGCAAATGTATCGGTATAACTGCAGAATTAGCAACCAAACTACAGAGCCTAGGACTTGCCGATCAGAAGGTCGGCGGTTCAAATCCCCGTTGCTCGGTCCCTGCTCCTACCAACCTAGCAGTTCTAAAACACGTCAAAGTGCAAGTAGATAAATAGGTACCGCTCCAGCAGAAAGGTAAACAGCGTTTCCGTGCATTGCTCTGGTTCACCAGAAGCGGCTTAGTCATGCTGGCCACATGACCCGGAAGCTGTACGACGGCTCCCTCGGCCAATAAAGCGAGATGAGTGCCGCAACCCCAGAGTCGGGCACGACTGGACCTAATGGTCAGGGGTCCCTTTACCTTTACCTTACTATCCTTTAAATAGAAATACAATACATCTCACCGCACTGGGGAAGATTGTGACCAGACAACCTGTGTGCCTGCTCAGATTCAAGGCTCTTCCTCCTCTTCCTTTATCTTTAAATCTTTTGATGACCCTTCAAAGAGAGGTCCATCCTCTGTGAAGTAGGACACATGGCTACCCTACAGCCTAGACCAGGCCGTATCCGCGGCTCCGGAGCCGCATGTGGCTCTTTTACACCTTTGCCGCGGCTCCGGGGCGGATACTAGCGAGGGGAGGAGGCGCATTGTGCGCCCCGACACTCCCCACTGTGGCAGGCGCTGTACTGGCTGTGATGTCGCATGGGGGCGGTGCGTGCATTAGTCAGATCGGAGGGCAGCGGCGCGCATGCTTTAAATGTCGCAATGGTTTTGCAGCTCCCAGTTGTTGTTTTTCTTCGGAAACGGGTCCAAGTGGCTCCTTTTGTCTTAAAGGTTGCAGACCCCTGGCCTAGACCCTTATCGCAGGGTTGCACAGGAAGTATCGACTTCCCTTGACTCACTACCACCAGCACAGAAGTGGGTTCTTTGTGACCCTCCAGATTTTGCTAGGCTACAGTTCCCACCATCCTTGATCATTGCCAGTGCTGATAGGGGCTGATGGGAGTTGGAGTCCATCTACACCTGGAGGGCTAAAGGGTTTCACACCCCTGCACTAGTGCAACATGAGGCAAGGGGCTGAAACTTTAGCAGATTGTTGGCCATGATGTTAGAAATCTGTCAATTCCACAAACACACACACAAACGAAAATATAGAACAAAAACAAAGCAAAATTGCATTTCAGAGTTTTCTGCTTCTCATTTTAATTTCTTCCTGTTTAGTTTATTCTTGGCTTGATCTCTCTTGTGGGCCAGCCCCTCGCTCTGGTCTCAGCGATAAATACCCTGTTGCACTTTGCAAATAAATAAAAACAAAATCATACCACAAATGCCACTCAGATTTATTGAATGCCTTACACATGTAGAAATGCCATTTAATCCTCTAGAAAGTGAGCTCGCTCGAAAGCCAAAAGCAAAACGAAAACCCTCACATGTAATTAATACATTGCTTTACAGCGTTACCAAAAGAAAGGGAGAGGGGGGAAACCTAATCAGAAGAATGCTATTTATACCTAAGATCAGACAATGTAAAACCTCAAGCAGGCAACCCAAAAGCTAACTGTAAATGCAGAGAAATCTAATATCCTAATACTCCAAAATGACTCTAAAATCCAATAATATAAAAAATGCTTTATAGTGCTATCACTTCCACAGCACTGGGGTTTCATAAGATTGTGTGTTATTGGCCTAATGTAGTCATTTTACACACACACACACACACACACACACACACAGACACACAGAATAAGAGAGAAAGAGAGAATTCTGCATTTCCCTAAGAGCTTTCACTTAAATCTGGAAACACTGTTGTTTACAACAGAACTAGAGTATGGTACTTGGCTTACTTTATAGAGTGACTGCGTACCATTTGTGAATAGTACCTGGGCATGCAGATTTAGTATGTAACCACCCATGACCAGGCATGGAAAACCTATGGCCCTCCAACTTCCACAAAACCTGACCATTGGCCATGATTTCTGGCAGGGCCAGCCCTACCAACAGGCAGAGTGAGGAAGCTGCCTCAGGTGGCCAATAGTGGAAGGAAGTGAAAGACAGCCTACCTGTGCCCCCTTAAGCTAGGCTGCTGACCTCAGGAAGACATTGTCCCATCACCAGCGTCAAAGTAAGATTCAACTGTCAGTGCAATTGGTTTCCTTATGTGAAATAGGTGTGCCATCTTGTCCTTTGCCTCAGGCAGCAAAATGTCTTGGGCCAACCCCACTTCTGGGGGTGGGGGGAGAGGAGTAAGATGCAGTGGCGTAGCAGTGGTTGCCAGCCCCCGAGGCCACACAGAGTTGGAGGTAGGAGGGAGGGAAATGGACAGCGTATGCATGCACATTCAACTGTCTAACGGCGTCCGCATCACCCAGGATATCCCAGCCGCAGAGATAAAAGAAGAAGAGTTGTTCCATTATCTAGAGAAGCCATTTTCAACAGAGCCCAGCGACAGAAGTGCACAGCTGTTTTGAGACAGCACTGTTCCCTAACAATTTTGTGGCTGGGGCAATCACACCTATGCTTCCCCATTCTATGCCACTGGTTAGAGGGCCCCTGCTCTTGCCTGGACCTTTAGAAGAAGAAGAGGAGTTTGGATTTGATATCCCGCTTTATCACTACCCGAAGGAGTCTCAAAGCGGCTAACATTCTCCTTTCCCTTCCTCCCCCACAACAAACACTCTGTGAGGTGAGTGGGGCTGAGAGACTTCAAAGAAGTGTGACTAGCCCAAGGTCACCCAGCAGCTGCATGTGGAGGAGCAGAGACGCGAACCCAGTTCACCAGATTATGAGTCTACCGCTCTTAACCACTACACCACACTGGCTCTCTTTACTCTCTTTACTAGTACCAACTCCTTGACTGGGCTAAGTCATGCATTCTGTTGTAGTATCAGCTGTGCCTCTCTTTCCCCCAGTCATGTCCAATGCCTCACAGCCTTCTCTCATCCACCAGACCCATCCTGATTCTTCAACCCAATCCAGAATCTCTCCTGTGCCCTCACCACCTTTCACCCAATTCAACTTCTTCTTTCTCTAGAGATGACTCATAGCTGAGTAAGATTGTCTTCCATGAACACGGTCTTAACAGTGAGTCCGTAAGTGACTGTGGAGGCCAATTCTGGATCCACACGTCCTTCCACAGTGGGGACATAGGTTTCTGGACGGGAGTTGATCACGGTGAGGGTTTGCCAAGCGTGCCTTCCTCTTAGCACATTTCTCCCTTTTGACCTGAGTTTGAGCGTCTTCAAAGTCCATGACACCTTTGGTAAAGGCTGTTCTCCAATTGGAGCACTCGCAGGCCAGTGTTTCCCAGTTGTCGGTGTTTATACTACATTTTTTAAGATTTGCCTTGAGAGAGTCTTTAAACCTCTTTTGTTGACCATCAGCATTATGCTTTCCATTTTTAAGTTTAGATTGGTTGCTTTGGAAAACGATAATCAGGCAATTCAACTACTCCCATAGGTGCCAACCCAATCTCCTGGCAAATGCCCTACATCTATGCTTGCACCACTAGAAATCTGTTTTCCCCCAACTCAGGTCTTCTCTCTTTTGGCCCTTCTTTGACCTTCTTGACACAAGTATAGCTCACTTCCAGGCAAAGAATACAGAATTATGGTCTGTTGGGGGGGGGGGGAGAGAAGACTTGCATATAGTGTGGTTGCCCAGCAACCGCAGGATGCATACCTAATGGTTAATCCATTCAAAGTAGATTAAAGAACAGGCCATTTCTCCCCTTTTGCAAAGAAACTTTTCTGTTGACACACTAAAAAGTCCTCTGTGATTATTTATGAATCACCACTTCTTCTTGAATCACATCTTTTTTTAGTTTTAGTTTTTGCTAAGCATGAACAGCTGTGACAGAATGTGCCTTTGTCAGATGTATCTTCTTTGGTCTCCAGTCCTCAGACTACACATAAACTGATATATCGAAAGCCGCCCAGCAAGGCTTCACCAGGAGCTGACGCAACTGTGCTCTGATGGAAGATGCATAAGGGTGCTGGCAAGAGACTCCGCCCACAGAACCAGCCCAGGTAGGGCAGGTTTCTGTCACCTGCCTGGCAGGCAAAGCAGAGCCAACAGTGAGTCGACAATGAAGAGGGGACAGCAACGAGGGGGAAAGTAAAGCTTTGAAAGCCCAGAGATTAAACAGGAGAGGAAGGAGGACAAAATAATGATAGTACTAAAAGCTTGATTTTGCTGCTAGATGCTGTGGTGATGGGCTCACACATTTGAAGATACTGAAATATACAGATACAACTGTTCACAACTAGCGACTGGTGAATATGTTAAGTATGATTTCTCTCAGTTTCTGGTTTTCCCAATTTTCAGTTCACCACATTTCGGCAGCAGGTTGTGATTTTCCTTTTTCTTATATATATATATTTAAAATACAAAATAAAAAACAATAAAAAATGCATCAGCATCAGTAAGTATCTTTGCGAATACTCACATTTTTGCAAAGCAATTTCCCCTAATGTAATTGACTAACAGAAAGTGTCCAGCGCTGCCAATGAATTCTAAGAAACAAAACAAAACAAGTGTGGGTTGTTGTTGTTTTTTACATAGGTGGTTTTATTTGTGAGTTTGGGGCCTGTGCACAAACCCATTCGCCTTGCTCGTAATTGTCATGCCAAACAAAGTGAAGTCACACCATCATCATATTTCAGTCCACCATCTTGATTCAAAATTGTATCTGGCATCCAAACATAGAGGATGACCACCACTTCCTCCTCGGAAGCCCTCCTGCTAAGTTTGGTGACAATATTTTGAGATGTATCTGAACCTGTAGAGAACGATCACACTAAATTTGGCAACAGTACCATCAGGGTCATCAAAATCAGCACAATTTGGACCATGACAGTCTGCCATCTTGATTCAGAATGGCGCCTGGCGTACAAATGTAAATAAAGATTGCCACCTCCCCATTGGATATCTTCAGAGACATGCAAATCGGTGCAACTTGGAACCATTATGCCAAATTTGGCAAAATCCCACCAAATAGGGGGATGTCAGGCTTCGGGGAATTGGCTTCCTCCCCCCCTCCCTGTGGCAGTAGATAGATCAAAGAAAGGAATGTCTTACCAGTTAGAAACTTCAATAATCACAGCAAGTGAACAAAGAACACATTTCCTAGAAATGGCGGTGCTCCCAATTAAGGCTCACACCCCCTTCCATCCCTATTAATCTATGACACTCCTACGTCTTGTCATCTGAGTTTGTACAGTCAGTGTTTGTAAAAAGCAAAAAAGAAGGAAAGGGTTCTGACCTCCCTTTGTCTCCTCAGCCTGGTCCTCGGACCCTTGTCGGCACAAAAGAGTCCACGAGAATATCCTTGCAGAGTTTAATTCTTAAAAGTCTTTGTGCAAAACACGACTGAATAACTATACACACCAGCACCAACCAACCAACCAACCCAAACACCAGCTTCAGCAACAAACTAACATTTCTCACTTATATATACAACTTGCTGCAAGCCGCTGAGTCATGCTGACCCAGCTTTATTCACATTAAAGAAACAGCGGCCATTTTAGCCGTGACATGTACCCTCTGTGCTTTCTGTTCTGAGACTTTTGGAGCTCTTCTTGACCTTGGGCTCAGCGGAGGAATGCTGTCCAGAGACTGTGAATCTGTTAACCCTGTCTCTCCCAGTGTTTCTTCTCCTAGCTGTTCCTTATCCAGTATTTCCCAGCTTCTGCCTTCTGAACTATGCCCCTCTGCAAACCACTGTTCCAAATCTATGCTGTCCTCCTGCTCCTGGGAAGATTCAGGATCGGGGGAGGGAGTGGCTCCTACCATTTCTCCTCAGTGCAGCCCTCCTCAGCACGGTCCATGACAGGGGATAATATATGCAGAGGCATCAGAATCGACCCAGTTTTGGTACCCATCATGCCAAAGATTGAGCAAGCCATGCCACAATCATGTTTTGTTCTGCCAGCTTCTTTCAAAATGGTGGCTAGCATTTCAACCTCAAAGTAAACCACCACCCTCACCTCGTGCTTAGTTTGAAGACAATGTCTTGAAAAGTGTCTGAACCTATAGAGAAGAGACCGACGAACAGTCAAACCGCTTTTTTGAAATATGCAATATATATATATGTATGCTATTTTCACTAATATATGCATTTTGAAGCAACCTTTGTATATTTTTTGTAGATATTACTTGGCTAGAGAACTGCATTGCAAAATTTGCAGATGTGCAAGTTTCGAACGAAGGCTGTTCTTCATTTTGCCGATTGCTCCAGAATGTGCCAATCTGATAGGTTCCCCTTCTAATGTGCATTGAATTGAATCACGTCCTCAGCCCTGTTCATAACTTTCAAATAGAATTTATTGTGCGTCGTCTTCAGTAACAAGGTCGGATGAGAACAGGAAGTCAGAGAATCTGATTATCCACACACCCCAAGACACCAACCAAAGATCCTCACAAATAAACAGCTTCACTAAAAAGCACATTGCAAACAGTTTGTTTGTTCGCAAAGTAAACAATATACTTAATAAGGGAATAAGCTGCATTTTGGGTTGAAGAGACAGTGGTCGGGGGAGACGGAAAGGGAACCACAACTAAAGTTGCAGACAAGGGAACGTGTATCACAAAGGGAAATTTATGAGCCCCCACCCCCATATGGAAAATATTTTCATGTTTATTTTGAGCTCAACACAAATGTAAATATTTTAAACAAACAGAACCCCCCACCCCACCACAAAAGAACTAGCAATGGATGGAATCTTTCTTAAATTTGAATTAAAAGCTGCCAGGACGATGCATCTTTTGAAACAGAACTGCCTCAAAAGGCGGATGCAAAGATGTTGCATCTTTAATTTTTCTGTTAATTATGGATTGAGCATTGTTGTGAATCTTGTCCTCAAAACCCAGCTTAGAAAATAAGAGCAGATGCTCATGCCCAGGTTTGGCTCATGAGGGAATTGAACAGAACATATTGGTTTATAATTAATGTAATTTGTTGGATTATCTTTTGTGAAGGAGCTAAGGTAAACAACCTTGCAGCATTGTAGTAAAAATTCTTCTGAGCAGAGAGAAAGAGAGAGAAAGGGGGAGAGGGAGAGAGATAGAGAGAGAGAGTCCTCTGTTCTTGATGGAAAAGCATGGTGGCGGGGAGGGGAAACTTGCTTCCTGCTGGTTTTGCACAGAGATGTTGAAGTGCCTGTCACACTCAAACATATTTTAATTAACTCAAAGGAAAGAATTAGGCTACAGACCCTAAAGCAAATTGCAATGCTTATAACGGGAGCCCGTCATTCCCCAACTGACTATTTGAATTAGCAGCATATTTCTCTTTTCTATTTTGATGGTGTTTGGATAAGATGGTTGTCTCGCCCATCTCCACCCCCAATCTTCCAGGTATTAACTTTGCCATCATGTGACGATTATAGATCCCAAACCAGGGATCTGCCTGATTCTGCCATTCTTGGCAGATGCCATGATTTTCTTTTATTTTTGTTTAGTCGTTTAGTCGGGTCCGACTCCTCGTGGCCCCATGGACCAGAGCACGCCAGGCACTCCTGTCTTCCACTGCCTCCCACAGTTTGGTCAAACTCATGCTGGTAGCTTCGAGAACACTATCCAACCATCTCGTCCTCTGTCGTCCCCTTCTCCTTGTGCCCTCCATCTTTCCCAACATCAGGGTCTTTTCCAGGGAGTCTTCTCTTCTCATGAGGTGGCCAAAGTACTGGAGTCTCAGCTTCAGGATCTGTCCTTCCAGTGAGCACTCAGGGCTGATTTCCTTAAGAATGGATGCGTTTGATCTTCTTGCAGTCCATGGGACTCTCAAGAGTCTCCTCCAGTACCATAATTCAAAAGCATCAATTCTTCAGCAATCAGCCTTCTTTATGGTCCAGCTCTCACTTCCATACATCACTACTGGGAAAACCATAGCTTTAACTATATGGACCTTTGTTGGCAAGGTGATGTCTCTGCTTTTTAAGATGCTGTCTAGGTTTGTCATTGCTTTTCCCCCCAGAAGCAGGCATCATTTAATTCCGTGACCGCTGTCACCATCTGCAGTGATCATGGAGCCCAAGAAAGTAAAATCTCTCACTGCCTCCATTTCTTCACCCTCTATTTGCCAGGAGGTGATGGGCCCAGTGGCCATGATCTTTGTTTTTTTGATGTTGAGCTTCAGACCATATTTTGCACTATCCCCTTCCACCCTCATTAAAAAGGTTCTTTACTTCCTCCTCACTTTCTGCCATCAAGGTTGTGTCATCTGCATATCTGAGATTGTTGATATTTCTTCCAGCAATCTTAATTCCGTCTTGGGATTCATCCAGCCCAGCCTTTCCCATGATGAATTCTGCATATAAGTTAAATAAGCAGAGAGACAATATACAGCCTTGTTGTACTCCTTTCCCAATTTTGAACCAATCAGTTGTTCCATATCCAGTTCTAACTGTAGCTTATTGTCCCACATAGAGATTTCTCAGGAGACAGATGAGGTGATCAGGCACTCCCATTTCTTTAAGAACTTGCCATAGTTTGCTGTGGTCAACACAGTCAAAGGCTTTTGCATAGTCAATGAAGCAGAAGTAGATGTTTTTCTGGAACTCTCTAGCTTTCTCCATAATCCAGCACATGTTTGCAATTTGGTCTCTGGTTCCTCTGCCCCTTCGAAATCCAGCTTGCACTTCTGGGAGTTTTCGGTCCACCCCTGTCAACCACACATTTAGATATCTCCTTCAGATGTTCCTGCTCAATGCAGAAGGGTCAGGACTGGAGAAAGTGGAGAAAGGGACATTTTGAGGGAAGGATGAGTGACCCCCCAGGCTTGCTGTTTGAAATATACTCAGAGTCGCAAAGTGATTTCATGCTCTTTATTCAGCTCATAGTGGTGAGGAGGAATGAATGAATGTCCCCTCAAGTATCTGCCTTATAAATAATGTATTATTTACACAATGGGCTGCACATGATTGGCTAATTCCGGAATTCTACTGTAAGCCAATCAGGTTGTGGATTCACTTCTATCTGGAGCAGGATTGGGTGGTTCCTGCCAACCAATCATACTGCTGCATTGTTCTAGGACCAATCAGACTGCTGCATTCTGAATCCTATTGTTCTAGGACCAATCAGACTGCTGCATTTGGATCCTATTGTTCTAGGACCAATCAGACTGCTGCAGTTTGGATCCTATTCAACTCAGTACATAACACCCCTCCCCTCTAAGTTCCAGTCCTGCCCGGGAGGTTGCATTCATAGTCCTCAAGGTACGCCGGCGGCCTACGTATGCGTTGCGGCCTGGGGTGTTCCCTGGTCCGGGGTTCAGGTTCTGGCTCATGTTCCAAGGATGCTGGCTGTGATGGGGCTGTTTGGTCTGGCGCAACCGGCTCGCTCAGTCGTGGTTCTGGTTCCGGTGTCCTTTCGGCCTCGCGGGTCCTCTCTGTATTTACTGGTTCTGCCTCTCCTGCTGGCCCCTCCTGCTCTATGGGCCTCACTGCCCCACTGTTCCCTTGGGACTCCTCTGACCTGTCCTCCTCCTGGTTTTCTCCCGGGAATCATCGCCGTATCTGGTCGCAGTGGCGGCGCCAGCATTGCCCCCCATCCGTTAGCACCTCGTACGATACGGGGCCATTGACCCTGGTGACTGTGGCGGGTACCCATGTTGGGCCTGCCCCAAAATTCTTTGCGTACACTGGGTCCTGGGCCTCGAAGGTCCGGGGATTCCTGCCTTCCCCCACCACTACCTCATCCTGAGCTCTATCGGGGTGAAGGCGGTCCAATCTGATTGCAAGGCGCCGACCCATTAGTAGTTCAGCGGGGCTCCGGCCAGTTGTTGAGCTGGTGGTGCTGTGCTGTGCTAGAAGGAATGTGGCAAGGCGGTACTCCCAATCCCCTTGCGGCATGCGGCGAAGGGTGTCCTTGGTGGTCCGCACCATGCGTTCTGCTTGGCCATTGGTGGCAGGGTGGAATGGCACCGAACGGATGTGGCGGATGGCGTTCTGCGCTGTGAAGGTTTGGAATTCTCCTGTCGTAAATGCAGTCCCGTCTGAGACGAGAGTGTCAGGGAGCCCGTGGGTTGCAAACAGCCTGCGTAGTACCCGGATGGCTGCGGACGTAGAAGTGGACGGTACCAGTGCGACTTCTAGCCATTTGGTGTAGGAGTCCACCACTATGAAGAATGTTTTCCCCTGAAAGGGGCCAGCGAAATCCAAATGCAGGCGTGACCATGGTGCTCAGGCAGACTCCCAGGACTGGACTGGGGCCCTTGGGGGATCTGGGCGGAATTCTTGGCAGGCCTGGCAGTGTTTGACCCAGGCCTCTATCTCTCCATCGATCCCCGGCCACCACACATAGCTCCTGGCAAGGGCCTTCATTCTTACTACCCCTGGGTGTGTCTCGTGTAGGGCTGTGAGGACCCTTTTGCGGAGGGGCTGGGGAACAACGACCCTGCTTCACCATAACAGGCACCCCTTGTGGGCCGACAGTTCATGTTTGCGGGTTGTGTAGTCGGCAAATTCTGGTCCGGGGCTGCTGCTCGGCCATCCCCTCAACACCCAGTCCAGGACCCGGGAGATGACCCTATCTTTCTTGGAATGGTGTGCAACTTCTTGTGCCTGAATGGGGTGGTCGGGAAGCAGCTCCAGGCTCATAACCTCTTGTGCAGGTGCTGGGTCGGGGCCTGTTTCCGGTAGTGGTAGCCTGCTGAGGGCGTCCGCATGGCCCATCGCCTTCCCAGGGAGGTGAATCAGTGCATACTGGTAGCTGGCAAGGAAAATTGACCACCTGAGGACGCGAGGAGACAGCACTTGGGGGGGTCTGCTTTTCGGGGGCAAACAAGCCAAGCAACAGCTTGTGGTCAGTCACCACGGTGAAGGGAATTATGGAATTTTTTTACTCCCTTCACGATTGCCAGACCCTCCTTGCCGATTTGCGAGTAGTTCCACTTGGTTGTATTGAGTGTCTGGGGAAAGTATGCCACCGGTACCTCTCTTCCATCCGGGAGTTGGTGTCCCAGGACAGCGCCAATGCCATTGGGCGAGGCGTCGCATGCTAGCACCACCAGCAGCCTCTCGTCGAAGTGTGCCAAGACCAAGTTTGAGACAAGCAAGTCTTTGACTGCCTGGAATGCGGCCTCCTGGCGCTGGCCCCACACCCAAGGGGCCCGCTTGTCCATGAGTCTGTGTAGGGGCTCCGCTACCGCCGCCTTGTGGGGAAGGAAGGAATGGTAAAAGTTCAATAGTCCCATGAAGGCCTGAAGTTCAGTCTTGCTCTTGGGCACTGGGGCATTACAAATGACCTGTACCTTGTCCCCAGTCCGGTGGACCCCTTCTCGTCCACCATAAATCCCAGAAAGTCCACCTGAGGCACTCCTAGTAGACATTTTTCCCACTTCACCTTGAGACCCGCCGTCTGGAAACGGTGCAGAACGGTGCGGAGGCGATCCTCAAACTCCTCTGGTGTGGGCCCGGCAATCAACACATCATCAAAGAAGGGGGTGACGCCAGGAATCCCTTTAAGGAGGGAGTCCATTAGATTCTGGAATATGCCTGGTGCCACACTGACACCGAATTGCAGCCGCTTTACCCTGAACGCTCCTCTGTGCGTCACAATCGTCTGTGCCTCTGCTGTGGCCTCATCTACTGGCAGCTGTTGATATGCTTGGGCCAAGTCCAGCTTGCCAAAATTTTTTGACCCAGCCAGGGTGGCAAGAACATGGCTGACCACTGGCACTGGGTATCCATGGGCCGTGAGGGCCTTGTTTATGGTACATTTGTAGTCTGCGCAGATGCGGACCGAACCATTAGGCTTGACGGGTGTGACGATTGGGGTTTCCCAGGGGGCATTAGGCACCGGCTCCAGCACTCCTTGTTCCACGAGCCGGTCCAATTCCTCGTCTATACGGGGTTTCAGGGCGAACGGGACCCAGCGGGCCTTGAGCCTGACCGGTCGTACTGTGGGGTCAAGCTGTAGAGCAATGGGGGGGCCCGTATACTGTCCCAATTTCCCATTGAAAACCCCTGGAAATTCCTTGCATATGGCGTCCACGTCCACTTGTAAGCTAGTGTGGTTCACCCCAGTGACGGCTAGCCCCAGTGGTCCAAACCATGCCAATCCCAGTAAGCTAATGTAGGGGCCCTTGACCACAAGCAAGTCCAGTTGCCGCGTCCGCCCTCGGTATTGCACCCTGAAGGTCCCCACCCCCATTGTGGGGACCTTACGTTTCTGGAAGTCCCGGAGGGTGAATGGGGCCGGCCTGAATTTGGGACCCCCAGTAGGACACAGTTTCCTTAAGGTCCTTGCCGAGATTATGTATAGAGTTGAACCCGTGTCAAGCTCCATGCGGCATGGGGCCCCCTCTATCTGTACCTCTACATAAATTTTCTCTACGTTGGGGTGGGGCAACTGGTATACCTGGAAGTCTGTGAGCTCCGTCGAGTTGCCTTGGTGCGTTGGGCCCCGGGACCTGGGGCTCTTGAATTGGTCCTCTGATGCCTGGCATTGGGTGGGCCAAGCTCGACACACCCGGGCGATGTGTCCCGATTTTCTGCACTGCCTGCACTCTGCATTGCGGAAACGGCAGGTCCTCCTCTCGTGACTTTCCCCGCAGCTTGCGCAGTTCCCTCCTTCTCGTCGAGGCAGCTGTGGTCTGTGCACTGCTTGGGTGCGCTGCTGTACTCGGTGCACCTCCTCCATGTCAGATCCTGAGTCGTCGGTGAGGTCTTTATGGTGGACCCTCGGTTGGGACGGCAGGCTCGGCTGTGCCTCTTGTGTCGACCTTTTGGCAGCTTCCATTGCCAGGGCCTCCTCCAGAGTGACCTGGAATGTTAGGTCTTTCTTAGCGTAGAGGCACTGTTGCAGCTTCTCATCCTTCAGGCCACCGATGAGGCGGTCACGAAGCATGTTCTCCAGCTCTGAGAAGTTGCAGAACCAGGCGGCTTGGCGGAGAGAGGTCACAAACCCAGTTATGGTTTCCCCAGGGGCTTGCCGCTTTGCATAGAAGGGATTTCGACGAGCCACCACTGAGGGCTGCGGCGAAAAGTGCCCCTTCAGCTGTTCCATTATTGTTTTGTATGGAACAGTAGCGACGTCTTCAGGCGCAAGGAGAGCCCGGGCGATTTCAAATGTCTCCTCTCCACAGACGCTGAAGAATATCGCCCTCTTCTTGGCGTCTTCTTCATCGGTGACCCCTTTGGCTTCTAAGAGGAAGGTGAAACGGGAGGCGTACGCTTCCCAGTCTCCAGATGCTGGGTTGAACGGCGAGAAGCTGCTGTCGGTTGCCATTCTGAGTTCCTTGTGTCCCGGAGCTGAAGCCTGGATACACGGTGCGAGGCAGCGGTGCGGCAGGTGGCGGTGCTGCGGTGCTGAGTGTAGCTGTCAGCTCAGTGGGATCCCATCCTCGTCACCAGTGAAATATACTCAGAGTCGCAAAGTGATTTCATGCTCTTTATTCAGCTCATAGTGGTGAGGAGGAATGAATGAATGTCCCCTCAAAGTATCTGCCTTATATACATTATTTACACAATGGGCTGCACATGATTGGCTAATTCCGGAATTCTACTGTAAGCCAATCAGGTTGTGGATTCACTTCTATCTGGAGCATGATTGGGTGGTTCCTGCCAACCAATCATACTGCTGCATTGTTCTAGGACCAATCAGACTGCTGCATTCTGAATCCTATTGTTCTAGGACCAATCAGACTGCTGCATTTGGATCCTATTGTTCTAGGACCAATCAGACTGCTGCAGTTTGGATCCTATTCAACTCAGTACATAACATTGTTCATGTTGTGATTCCCTGTTCAGGCATAATACTTCAACAGGGTGTGTGTACAGGGTTGAGGAACCTGTGACCCTCCTTATGTTCTTGGACTCCAGCTCGAATCTGGCCCACCAGGTGAGATCAATGGTCAGGGATGGTGGGAGTTGTAGTTTGCCAGCAGTTGGAGGGCCAAAGGGTCACCATCGCTGGTGCCTTTCATCTCGCCCCCCAACCCCATGCACACTCTACTTTGGACACAACAGTGATCTGTGAGAGTTGCTGCACCCAGATCTTTCAAAAGTATTGAGGAGCGCCAGCAAATATATGAAGCTTCCTTACCCAGAAGGCAGAACAAAGTTTCATTAAAAGAGGGAAACTTAGCCGACCTGCGGAAACGCATGTCTTGTCATACGCACATGTGCTAAAACGTCCTCACCGTCACACCAGATTAAAGACTCGAGGAGGAAGGCTTGAACATCTGGTCACTTCTTTCTCGTATTTCTTAATTTATAAGGATATGAAAATTTGAACGTGATATTTGAGAAAGTCACCAATCTGATAAGACTCCTGTTCCTCTTGAGTGAACATTGTTCTTGTGAATATGGTTTGAAACTATTATTGTTCCCGACTGCGTCTGCAACTCATTAGCAACGTGCCTGCTCTAAGTTGGATATCTAGACAATTCGACTCTGTGTCAGGGTCATTTTAAAGCATGCCACAATGCCTTTTGCCTCTCCTTCAGATGAAATCTGTCTCTTTAAAAGAATTCACCGGTTTCAAAGCGAAGCTGAAACCCACAATACCCTAAAACAACAATGGGAGCTACGGGGGTCCAATTCAAGTGTTGCTGGTAGGGCATTTGTACAAGATGGGGCACTCTCAGTGGCAGCAATGCCATCTATGGAACTCTTTCCTGTGTGATAATAGGCTGGTTTTGACCTTTAAAACCTTGCACGGCTCAGTACTTAAAGAAGTGTCCTTCTCCGTGTGAACCTGCCTGAACTGAACTGAACAAGTCTGAACTGTTCCGTGCACATCGATTTCAGAGTGCCTTCCTCACAGATGACAGAAATTTAATGCACAAAAATTCACCCTTGCGTTGCCAAGATTTGAAGGTACTACACGTCAGTCCACCATGCTTGCTTTTGATTTATTTGTTTATTTTCGATAAATGAAACCTGCTCTGTTTCTGAACATAGGGGGAGTGGGAAGCGTGGTTCTATGTTATGGATTATGCAATTTCAAAGAAAGCTCCATTAGGTAAGGAGACTGTTCCATTGTAAAAACAACAGAAATACAATTCTGGAAGTCATCCTTCAGGGTATCTTAAATCCATTTTTTTAAAGTATTGTTCCAACAGCTGAGGTTCTTCCCCCCACCCCACCCAAAACTGGGTCTAGTTTTGCAAGAAAATAAAATATAAAGCAAAGAAACTGCTCTCTGGCTGAGACCTAGGATTTTCTGGCATCTAATATAACAACAAGAGGAGAAACGGAGGAACTAATCCCACATCAGACTGGCAAAGAGTTGCCTTTGGATTGCATTCTTAATGTTTTGAGGTTACTGTACATGCATTTTATTTTAGACATATGTACTGTTAGCAGTTGCTTTTTCTAGTTAATATTTACTAGAAGATCTCAGTGCTTTAGTAAAATAGTATCCCCCTGGGACGTGAAACTGATGTTTTTCATATTTGCTCGTGTTGTCAGGAAAACTGTTCTTACATGGGCAGCCCTCAATTTTTATTATTGGAAAATGTTCAGTAGCCACACTGTATTCTGCAAATACTGGGATACCAGAAGTCAGATCCACCATCAACCGGATTACAAGCCAACAGGAAAATGCTACCAAAGCCTCTCATAAAATGCAACACATGTCTCCTCACAAGTAAGTCTCAAGGAGTGGTATGAGACTTACTCTCAGGTAAGGAGACACCCATGACTGACCTGTGTGGCCTTCCAGATGTAGTTGGACGACACCTCCCAATCGTCCCAGACCATCCGCCATGGTAGCTAGGACTGGTGGAAATTGGACTTGCACAACATCTGGAGCAGCAAAGGTTCTTTGCCCCCATATTAAGCAAGCTGATTCATAAATCAATAAACAATGAGACGCTCCTTCTTAAAGTAGGAGAGATCTGAGGCACTGCTTCTTTTCATTATTTCATTTCATGATGGGAGTCCTGTCTCCACAAAAAACCTCAAAACCTGAACACAAATATATTTATGTAGATGTACACCATTGCTTTCATAGATGCTTGCTTCCATGCAAGTATTCTTGGGAATCAAGATCCATTTAAACTGAAGGAAGTGGAAAGAAGGTGAAGTTACTACCAGAGAAGAATGGCAGATGAAGTTAATGGACTATGCTGAAATGTCTGAAATGTCCCGAAGAGTCAGAAATCAGGAAGACCAAAATTTTAATAAGCAATGGGGAAAATCTACAACTTACCTTAAAGACCATTGTAAACAGTTAAAATCATTAGTAGGATTGGAATATCACTTGTAGTTTAAGGTTGAATTCTGCAAGTATCCTTTAAACACCTTCCATTCCTTGTCTATCTTCTCTTTTGATATTTGCAAAATCATATTGAAAAATCAGAAGTCCTATTAGAATAAACAAGTTCCGTTATAAATACTGAAATACTAAATCAGGTGGATAACAATGTGTAACAGAAAAAGAAGTAGAAAATTGGTTTTAAAATGTGTGAAAGAAAGTAACAGGTGGAAAGAAATTGCAATTGAGCAGATTGGAAGTCTAACACAAGGGTGGGGTGAGGGGTGAGGGATGGTGGTGAGAAAAGGAAGTATCTGTGGGATTGAGTGTGGGTATGTATGAATATTTTTTAAGGATTGTATGAAATATATGTTTGTATATTTGTAATATGTATGTATTAATGTTGAATTATTTTAATAATAAAATATTTGTCTTTTTTTTTTTTTTTTAAGGACACAATGGAAGAAGTAAAGGGTTTGGCTGATCATAAAAGATGCGGGAGGAACTGATTAAGAATAGGACCCACAAAGGGGAGGATGGAAGTTCAGGAGATTCCCTGGAATCTTGTTTTTATGATTTATGTTTGAGATATCTCTGTAAAATTTTAAGTTGAAAAATCAAATAATTAATTTAAAAAACAACAACTGAAGGAAGTGATGGTGTTGAGTTGAATGGTATGTCAATGGAAACTTGGGTTTGTTTTTGTTTTAGAAGACAGCCTCCTTGCAAAGCCTGCACAGAATGTGACTGCAAAGCATATGCTTTTACTGTGCAGGATTTAAATGGTAAAGCAAAAAGCGAAAACAGAAGATCTGTGAATTATTTGCTTGGCGCTTTCATTCCCATTCCAGCATCCCCCGCCCTCCAGGGAACGGGCAGATTCTCTGTTTCATCCCGACACCAACAGGAGTGACGTGGACCCTGGAAATCCAGCTGTGTCAGATTTCTTCTTCTTATTTGGGGTTATTCTCAATGTGTTTATTTGTCATCTCATAAATTCCGCAGTGAAACTGGGGGGGGGGGGGGGGAGGAAGCATTAAAATAAAATTTAAAAATGGGTTGATGTGAAAAGGTCATGTCCTTAAGAAAAACAATGCAGCGTTTTCATGTTCTGTGAAGAAAAGAAAGAACAACCAAACCCAGAAGTTACCCAAAAGTCATTGTGTTGCTATTGTGTATGCAAATAGGGATATAAATGTTTAATCCAATCTTTTTCCTAAGAGGTTATTACCATTTTGCTAACTGAAACCAGCACCAGTGCAAGCAATTCCCTCACATAGGGCACTGAGCCGAGGGGGCAAATAATAATAATAATAATAATAATAATAATAATAATAATGTTTTTTAATAATAATAAAAACAACCACTACCACCTATATTTATATGGGTATCTGCTGAGATGATGCATTAAAAAAGCAACTGTACCAGAATTAATTATTTCTGGACTATCATTTTGTTGCAATGCATTTTGTCGTCCAATCAAAATCACCACCATCCTTCCAAGCTGTTTCCCCATTCACAGAGGGAAAGATCCAGGGTTCATCCACGGTTGCTTTTACAATGTACAGTTCACATTAAAGGGGGGGAAAGTTGGGGGAAGGTTTACGGAATTGCACGTACCGTCTAGTTTGGCTTTTGGTGGATACTTGAACTGTATTTCCTGAGATTTTCACTGACCTTATAAACCAGATGGGCCACAACAAGGTATGTCAACTAGGAAAGGGGGAGGGATCTCAACTAGTTCACATTCAAAGGCTAATCTGATTAATCTGCACTTTCTGGACAATTCCTGAACTGAAATGCAGTCAGATAAGGCCTTACACAGCTCAGAACCGCAATACCTCTTCCCATTTGAACCTCCCTGGACCCTGAGATCATCTTCTGAGGCCCTTCTTCGTGTGCTTCCTCCTCAAGAGGTCCAGAGGGCAGCAACATAAGAACCGGCCTTCTCTGCAGCGGCTCCCTGTTTGTGGAATGCTCTCTCCAGGAAGGCTTGCCTAGCGCCTTCATTATACACCTTTAGGCGCCAGGCAAAAACATTCCTCTTCAACCAGGCCTTTGGCTGATTGACATCTGTTGTTGTTGTTTAGTCGTTTAATCGTGTCCAACTCTTTGTGACCCCATGGACCAGAGCACACCAGGCACTCCTGTCTTCCACTGCCTCCTGCAGTTTGGTCAAACTCATGCTGGTAGCTGGTAGCTTCGAGAACACTGTCCAACCATCTCCTCCTCTGTCGTCCCCTTTTCCTTGTGCCCTCCATCTTTCCCAACATCAGGGTCTTTTCCAGGGAGTCTTATCTTCTCATGAGGTGGCCAAAGTATTGGAGTCTCAGCTTCAGAGACATCTAGTACCCTTTTAAAATGTGTTGGGGATGAGGGAGATGATTGAGTTGTTATTGTTTTTTTTATTTTTACAGTGGTACCTCAGGTTACATACGCTTCAGGTTACATACGCTTCAGGTTACAGACTCCGCTAACCCAGAAATAGTGCTTCAGGTTAAGAACTTTGCTTCAGGATGAGAACAGAAATCATGGTCTGGCGGCGCGGCGGCAGCAGGAGGCCCCATTAGCTAAAGTGGTGCTTCGGGTTAAGAACAGTTTTAGGTTAAGAACAGACCTCCAGAACGAATTAAGTACTTAACCCGAGGTACCACTATATTATGTATTTTGTGGTTTTATATCGTGATTTTATGTTGTGAACTGCCCTGAGACCTGCGGGTATTGGGTGGTATTCAAACTAACTAAAGAAATAAATAATGATGATAATAATAATAATAATAATAATAATAATAATAATAATAATTAGCTAGATACGTATTGTAGGTACAGCCTGGGGGGCGGACGGTCTGAGTTTAACTTTGTAGGATATAACTGCAGTGGGAGTTCTTATTCATTCCCACTCAAGCCTGTTTGTATACTATAACACACTCTCCATGGGGCTGCCTTCAAAAAGTGTTTGGAATCTTCAGCTGGTCCAGAATACTACAGCCAGACTGCTGACCAGACTCAGTTACATGGATTGTGTTACTTCCCTGTTAAAGCAACGTCACTAGCTACTGGTCTGTTTCCGGGCACCATTCAAAGTGAGCTATAAAACCCTCTAAGGCCTGTGCCCAGGTTACCTGAAAGATCGTATCTCCCTTTTCGAACCTGTCCAGGTGTTAAGCTCCTCAGGTGAGCACGTTCAGCATCAGAGATGCACGGTTGGTGGTGACATGAGAGAGAGCCTTTGCTGTGGCTCCTTCCATATTGTGGAATTCCCTCTCAAGACAGATTAAATAGGCTCCATCTTTGTTATATTTCCACAGGCAGGCTAAAGACCTGTTCCAACATGGACAATTCTTTGAAAACTAGGCGCAGACTATGCTGACCCATCAGGGTAGAGTGGTACCTCGGGTTCAAGATGCTTAAGGTTACAGACTCCGCTAACCCAGAAATAGTACCTCAGGTTGAGAACTTTGCTTCAGAATGAGAACAGAAATCATGAGGCACCGCGGCGGTGGCAGGAGGCCCCATTAGCTAAAGTGGTACCTCAGGTTAAGAACAGTTTCAGGTTAAGAACGGACCTCCAGAACGAATTAAGTTCTTAACCCAAGGTACCACTGTACTTTAATGCTTGTTCTAAGTGTGTTTTGGGACACGGGTGGCGCTGTGGGTTAAACCACAGAGCCTAGGAGTTGCCGATCAGAAGGTCAGCGGTTTGAATCCCCGCGAAGGGGTGAGCTCCCGTTGCTCGGTTCCTGCTCCTGCCAACCTAGCAGTTCAAAAGCACGTCAAAGTGCAAGTAGATAAATAGGTACCGCTCCGGCGGGAAGGTAAACGGTGTTTCCGTGCGCTGCTCTGGTTCGCCAGAAGCGGCTTAGTCATGCTGGCTACATGACCCAGAAGCTGTACGCTGGCTCCCTCAGCCAATAAAGCGAGATGAGCGCTGCAACCCCAGAGTTGTCTGCGACTGGACCTAATGGTCAGAGATCCCTTTACCTTTTAAGTGTATTTTAATGTATTTGAACTATTGTTTTCAACTAGTTTATGACTTTGCATTTCATATTCTTAAATGTTTTAAGCCACCTTGAATCCTGACATGGGAATACAGTGGTACCTTGGGTTAAGTACTTAATTCGTTCCGGAAGTCCGTACTTAACCTGAAACTGTTCTTAACCTGAATCGCCACTTTAGCTAATGGGGCCTCCTCCTGCTGCTGGTGTCAAGGCTTCTGAATGGATCTGAAGAACTTGGGCAAGGGGGTAAGACCAAGCCTAAGTAGTTCCTAGCATGCTAAGGCATTAAAACCCTCTTAAAACACCATAAGGAACAAAGCTCTGGTGTGTTTAGCAGGCAAGAGGAGGCCACTGGACCAGCCGGGCCACAGGGCTGGATTAACCATTGAGCAAAATGAGCACATGCTTAGGGCGTCAAAGGAAGTCAGGCATCGCAGAAATTTCCCATCGCCAGATTTTTAACACTAATGGTCACAGGTAGCTCAACTGAGCGTTCGTTTTCTCAGTTGAAGTACAGTGGAACCTTTGTTCTCGAACTGAATCCATTCTGGGAGTCCATTCGACTCCCGAAACTGTCCGAAAACCAAGGCGCAGCTTCTGATTGGTTGCAGGAGCTTTCTGCACTCAACTGGAATCAGCGGAAGCTGCTTTGGATGTTCAGCTTCCAAAAAAACGTTCGCAAACCGGAACACTTACTTCCAGGTTTGCAATGTTCGGTAGCTGATTTATTCTGGAGCCTAGCCATTCAGGAACCTCGGGTTAAGTACTTAATTCGTTCTGGAGGTCCGTTCTTAACCTGAAACTGTTCTTAACCTGAAGCACCACTTTAGCTAATGGGGCCTCCTGCTGCTGCCGCTCCGCCGGAGCCCGATTTCTGTTCTCATCCTAAAGCAAAGTTCTTAACCTGAAGCACTATTTCTGGGTTAGCGGAGTCTGTAACCTGAAGCGTACATAACCTGAGGTACCACTGTACAGCGGGATCTCAACGCACTCACTAATAAATAATTATTATAATGTTTGATTTTTGTTTGTGTGTGTAAATAAAACATCTCTTACAAAGATACCAATAAAGTCAGTATTCTCCCACCAGAATGAAGCAAAACTTTGATAGTGAAGCCACCTGGAATGCGTCACCTCTTGAGCGCATGGAACAATTATGTGGCGCTGACCCCAACTGTCTGCCGAAGTCAAATGAACTTGACTGAGCATTTCACAATGCATTCTGTCGCAAACACATATATTTAAAAGCCTCTTTGCACCTCTGCAGAGAAGAAAACACTTACACAAATTCAAAAGCAGACATTTGCCCTGCTCCCTTTTCTCTGGAATCTAGAAGTTCACACACCGTACCATTAATTAATGCATTAGACGGCATATTTTCCCTTTAAAGTGCTTTGAATAATCAAAGGTTACAAAAACCTCCAGAAAACCTGCTTACTTGATTCCATGGTTAAATCCCACATTAAATTAGAAATTGAGCATGATGTCATCTCTTTCAAGTTAGACACAGTGAGAGGCGGAAACCAGCTGATCTTGAGAATGGAGATGAAATTCTGCCTGGCTTGTCACTGTTGACCAAGAGTAGTCGATGTGGTGTTTTCTCCAGATGTTGCTGGACTCCAATTCCTATCATTCATCCCCCATTGGGCCATAGCTGCCAACTTACAGATTTGAAAATAAGGGACCAGCAGCCTCGAAAATAAGGGATCAGCAGCCAAAAGAAAGGGTTTCCCCAGCACAGGTATGTTCAACTTCTGAGCCCCTCCAAGCCAAAGGCAGAAAGCCCAGCCAGCAGCCAAACAAAGCCTCAAGCGGTGGTTCTCACAGCGCAGCAACCCGGCAAAGGGGATGCAGCAAGGAAAACCACCGTCACCTCTCCGCTGGGAAGCGCTGAGCAAAGGCGAGTCCCCAGGCAACGCGGCCGATTTGATCGGCACAAGGCATGCAAGCTCCACCCCCCAGTCGTTCTTAGACTGCTTATTGGGTGAGCAACGCAGCCAAGCAACACAGTTGGAGCCTCCCTCCTCCCTGGCCAGCAGAGAGGGAGGGAGAGGAGCTGCTTCCTTTGAAACCCGGGAAATTTAAGGGACATCATCCATAAGGGACAGCAGCGGGACACGGCGCTGGGATAAGGGACTTTCCTGCCAAATAAGGAACGGTTGACAGCTATGCATTGGGCGTGCTGACAGCTCGAAGGCATTGCATTGATTTGGTTCGAGTCAAGCAACACTGTCAACGCCTTCTGCGTTGTCTTAGAAGGTATGGATGAGACCTATGGGTTTGAATTTTCACCGTTCCTCTACCTATTAATATTGTCCCATTGCATTCAAACAATTAATTCTTGTATTGTCTCCTTCCACGGGAGGTTAAATCTGAAGGCATATTATTTCACTAAGTTGCTACGAAAAATCAGTGGTGCACATTTTCCTTGTGGAACAAACAGCCATGCATGATTTCTTAGTTAGATATTTACTTTTGGGTTATTAACCCAATGTAAGTATTGACAGTGTTCCTGGATTTCATACCTGCGTCTTCCCAGCTATAGCCCTCTTTCCACAAGAATATTCATAAGCATTAGCCAATTTAAAGCACAAACTCCTTCTTCTCACTTTCTCCATTGCAAAAAAAAAAAGTAGTTGGAATAAATTTTAATTGCTTTTAAGTTTCAGTCAACAAGACAGAAGGAAACATTTCTTAGGGTTTCTGTGAGACACACACACACACACACACACTAAATATTGGCCGCTAACTGAAGGCTTGTATCTGTTCCCGAGCTTAAAAATTAATGGTGCATAGCGGCACAACTGTGATAATTGCTGAACAATTTGACTTTCACTGGAGAGAAATGATTTTGCATACTATGGCATCCACTACCAACACAATTAATACTTAGCCTGCTATTATTACCGACTTCCCAAGTGTTTTATGAAATATGATAAGATAGTTTGCTTTGACAGAGAGAGTCAAAATCAAAAATCATCGACAAGACTCTGGAAATGTCACAGTCTACATTTTTCTCGTAGCCTCCTGAAGAGGTAGAGTTTTTAAAGGTGGGCATGGATGTATGGAAGTGAGAGCTGGACCATAAAGAAGGCTTATCGCCAAAGAATTGATGCTTTTGAATTATGGTGCTGGAGGAGACTCTTGAGAGTCCCATGGACTGCAAGAAGATCAAACCTATCCATTCTGAAGGAAATCAGCCCTGAATGCTCACTGGAAGGACAGATCCTGAAGCTGAGGCTCCAATACTTTGGCCACCGCATGAGAAGAGAAGACTCCCTGGAAAAGACCCTGATGTTGGGAAAGATGGAGGGCACATGGAGAAGGGGACGACAGAGGACGAGATGTATTCTCAAAGCTACCAGCATGAGTTTGACCAAACTGCGGGAGGCGGTGGAAGACAGGAGTGCCTGGCGTGCTCTGGTCCATGGGGTCACGAAGAGTCAGACACGACTAAACGACTAAACAACAAGAACATGGATGGGGAGAGCCGTGGAGAAAGGGGAGCAGCTAGTTCTTCCAGGGCAGGATTTGGGGTAAGAAGACCAAGGCCCAATGAACCGCAGGTGGGGAGACCAAGGGCTTATTTAAAAATGGGAAAGGCTGGGGAAGCAAGAGCTATGCTAAAGGGACCCTAATGACACCCTGTAGCAAGTGCAAAATGTAGGGGTTCACCGTTGGCAGAGTAGATAAATGGCAGCTAGGAAGTCAACATTATGTATAATACTGACTCTTTTCTTGAAATTAAAACAACAACAACAATAACAACAACAACAACAACAATTTATTATTTATACCCCGCCCATCTGGCTGGGTTTCCCCAGCCACTCTGGGTGGCCGCCAACAGAATATTAAAAGCACAATAAAATATCAAACATTAAAAACTTCCCTAAACAGGACTGCCTTCAGATGTCTTCTAAAAGTCAGTATCTATCACATACATCCACACAGAAACATTAGCCTTCCTCTCCTCTATTGCATTTAGAGAGTTATCTAACACTGTTTCTTCTTCCGTCTTCATAGAAATGCAGCCATTATAGTCAAGTCACTTATACACAAAACAAAATGGAAAATGTAATAGGGTACTTCCCATGTGACCAAAATTTACCAATCACATGAGAGTTACTGGGGAACATTCCAGAATTAAACACACAGTAATGCATTTAAGCATTCCCAGTAGGGACACGGGTGGTGCTGTGGTCCAAACCACTGAGCCTCTTGGCTTTGCTGATCAGAAGGTTGGCAGTTTGAGTTCCCACGACGGGGTGAGCTCCCGTTGCTCTGTCCCAGCTTCTGCCAACCTAGCAGTTTGAAAGCATACCAGTGCGAGTAGATAAATAGGCACCACTGTGGCAGGGAGGTAAACAGCGTTTCTGTGCAATTTGCACTCGTCATGGTGTCCCATTGTGCCAGAAGTGGTTTAGTCATGCTGGCCACATGACCCAGAAAAGCTGTCTGCAGAAGAAGGCCATCTCGGCCTGAAAGCAGAAATGAGTGCCACACCCCATAGTTGAATTCGACTGGACTTAACCGTCGAAGGGTCCTTTACCTTTATCCTTTTCCTTAAGCATTCCCAATTTCAGTAAATTAAATCTCTATATTTAACACTCACTGGGGCAGACTATTGCTGCCCTATTATGCTGCTGCTGAAGGCTAAGTTCAAGGTGTTGGTTCTGGTGTATAAAAGCCTATACATTTTGGGAGCAAGACAGATAAGAGATCAGCTCCCCTCTTATATACCTAATTCATCAGTGCAGATTCCATCTTGCCCGGAGTTCCATTCCATTTGATAGAGGAACCAGGTCTTTAGTATGGTGACACCAGCCATTTGCAATTTTCTCTCATTACATCTTAGCTAGGCGCCATCTTTCTTTTCTTTCCAGCACCTACTGAAGACCTTCTTTTCCCCATAAGCCTTTTAAGTTAAGAGCTTTTATCCACCTATGTCTGTTGTTATTGTTGATATTTTTTACTGTGAAATCGCTGCACGATATTTAATGGAAATAGATTAATAAATGGAATCAAATAACAAAAAATCCTGTTAACCCCCCAAACCCACCACAGCCCGTAAACATAAACATCTAAAGATGTAGGGAGGAGAGTCTGTAAGACCATTAAATTCAGAGTCTAAAGTTATCTCACTGCACCACTGAAGGGAAGGCACAAACAAAATTACAGAACTGAATTTGGTCTACGTAATCCTTTCTTCCTTCAAGTCAAGCTATGGAATGGACTTCTCTGAATCTCTCACTCCCTTGTCTCCTACTTTCATTCCATCATAGCAAGGATCAGAGATGCTTCCAAAATTATTCTCATCTGAATTCCCTCCCAGGTTTTGGAGTTCTAGATTGCTTGGACTTATTTCTGAAGGAACCAAACATTGTTTCATTTCGCACCACCACCAACATATTCCATCTAAAACAATATTCAGAGGAGATCTGGGTGCCCCTTCAAAACAATGAAAGCAGCCCACGACATAGTCATCATTTCTCTGGGAAGAAACGGCACAATTGATTCCGCGAGTCAGCCGCTGCTCAATATTGATCATCCTGCAAAAAAAATTGGGTCCATTCTGCATGAAAAGTTTCAATGAGATTAGCAAAAAAATTCTCAGAGATACTTTTGCACACCTTTAATTGCATTTTTAAAAGAAAAAAGAAACCCCAAATTCACTATCAAATCCCAAGCTGACTACAATCCTGTCATTTAGCACAGATAGGCATTAAGAAGACATGCTTAAAAATAAATAAATAGCCCAAACACTCTGACCTCCATTATCCAGCAATTTCAGCAACTGAATAAAACAGTACACAAAGGTGTTCTTTTAAAAAAAGAAGAAAAAGGAAAAGAAGAAGCAAGCAAGAGAGAGAGAGAGAGAGAGAGAGAGAGAGAGGAAGGAAGGAAGGAAGGAAGGAAGGAAGCTTTTGAGAGCATTTGGAAAAAGAGAGACAGAGGCTTAGACACCTGTATATGAAAGATGATCGCAGGGGGGGCATAATTACTGTACCACTTCCAAATCCAACTCTTATGTACACAGTTTGTCTTACATAAGTTTACAAAATAAAAAGGCAGAGTTTTGCAGCAGTCATGCATGAATTCAAGGCAGAATTCTCCCCTGTCGTTCCTTCATGGTAGTCACCTGTATGAAATTCTATGGGGATGTCACTTTGCAGACAGTTCAAACACCTCCTAGTGGATCGCAGGGATGCTTTCCATGTTCCAATGCACAAAGATAATGAGTCAGAATTTCTGCAGCTGCAAAGAAAGTAACAGCCAGCCACAGGTTTTCCCTCCACCTACTGTGCTGGGGGGGGGGGGTCATTTCTGCATCTAAATCCCAGCAGAGAAGGTCTGTCCTCCTCCCTACAGAGCCTGTACAATTCTTGCCAGCCAACCCATTAATTACAAAACATAGTATAAAGCTAATTGCAAAGTCACACTGAAAGTGTGTATTAGCCCACCGGAAATAAGTTCCTTAGATATTTAGGAGTGGGGCCGGGAGACAATCAACTTGATTTTGCGCAGAGACTGGAATCGATTGTTTTTGGGCCAAATATGCAAGCCCTAATCCTAAAATAACTTTTGCAAATTTTAAACCCACAGTCGACATGCTCCTTATTTTCAAACATAGCTCGAGACCCGTGAGCGATACCTGAACAAATGCAACCATCGATTCTATGCCAAGAGTCCAGCCACTGAACACATTCCTGGCCCAGGCCTGGATATTCAGTCGAGTAAAGGTTGCATGACCTCTTCAGCACAGTTGCAGAACCAGTTCAGTTCTGCTGTAGATGGGAACACTTAACTGTGACTCACACCACCGTCAGCCGTAACTCCAAAATCCTATGGTGCATTCACAAAGTAAAAAATAAATAAATATCTAGGGCATTCAGTATTGAATCTGGAACATGTTTTTAATTTGTACTGGTTAATTAGACTGGATTGCAAGCTTTAAAGTGGCCGAGTTTTCATCTTTCCTGTTGTTTCCTAGTCCTTCAAGAGGACAGAAGTCAAGACCAATATGAAATGTGTAAATATCCTCCCATATGTTAGCTCTGGAGGCTCACGATTCACTAAGGTTGGAGCCAGGGAGTGTAACTTTGTGGGGGGAGAGAAGCCCTTATTCTGAACCGACAACTCCAAATGTTTTTGTTTACACTCCTGTTCCAGTTAAGGTTGAATAGAGACTTTCAAATAACAGTTCAGTTTCTGTTCTGGAGGGGGGTTATAAAAGTTCAAACTTCTGGTTCAGTTTGACTCCCAGATCTTTATGTAGGCAGTGATGTCCACAACCTGCTCCTTGGGGAACCAGAAGAGCCTGTAAACCACCACAAAACGGTGGTCCTTGCTTGACACATCACCCTGCGTGAAATGTACAAATTCAGTGCCCTTCACAATTTTGTAACCCCCCACTCTGTTCAGTCTTTATCCCTGCCTACCTTCTAATCTAGGGATGCAGGTGGCGCTGTGGGTTAAACCACAGAGCCTAGGACTTGCCGATCAGAAGGTCGGCGGTTCGAATCCCTGCAACAGGGTGAGCTCCTGTTGCTCGGTCCCTGCTTCTGCCAACCTAGCAGTTCGAAAGCATGTCAAAGTGCAAGTAGATAAATAGGTACCGCTCCGGCGGGAAGGTAAACGGCGTTTCCGTGCACTGCTCTGGTTTGCCAGAAGCGGCTTAGTCATGCTGGCCACATGACCCGGAAGCTGTAC